>NW_027325605.1:0-29649 GCF_036924035.1 Leuresthes tenuis | reverse complement strand
TCCCTTGTGAACATGATTTATCGAACTTTTGGATCATATTCCTAAAATGATGAATTACACAACCAATTTGTCAAGACCAGCAGGATATATAGATACAATTACCCCATCAGGAGGGATGGATCAGCCATCTGGAACACCAGGGACCAGTTTGTTTTGTGTGTGCATGATTTTCTTTGGTCATAAAGTCTCATGCACGCCTGATTTCCACTTGGATCTTCAGCCAATAGGTGTAGATGTTCCCTATCTACTGAATCAATTTGATCATCATTAAATGCTTGTTTGCAAGAAAGGCTGGAATTGCAGTCAAATAAGTGAACTTTTGAAGTGATGGGGAAGCATCGGGTTGGGGTTGTAACCATCACTGAGAAACCTCAGTGAAATGTTTTTATATACACGCCATGTTCTCAGAAAGGTGTCTAAGAAGTATTATTTAAGCTGTATTATGCATGAGATATTGTCAAGTGGAAAAGGCTGATAAGCATTAATCAATTTCACAATATGCGCAGACAATTTGGTCCATTTTTTTCCTCTTTCTGTTCACATATGCGCTTCCCTACAGGAAACTTTCTGATGGTGTGTGTGAGGTGGGGGGAGCAGAGGGAGGCAGGAAATTACACGGTAGAAATTACAATGATTTCATTACAACCCATTTAGAACAGCAAACGAGCCTCCTTGTTTTGTTGATATCATAAATACTGAGGAGTAAGGTGAGCAGAGGGAGGAATGAGGGAGCAACTCTAACTCACATGGACAGTAAATGCACCACTTGACCTGCTGACATGTTCACACGTTGTCTCAGTCGCTGATCTTCCAGAGATGGGTGGATCGGAGCCTCAGAATAGATGGATTTAAGGGAGTAGAACATGCACATGTCGTGCTCTGTGGATTTTGTTGTCTTCCTGTTTTGGTTAATAGGTTGTTTCCTTGTTTTTGACTGGATTTCAGTGTTCCGTATACTATACGCTACATAAACTTTGCATATAATGTGTTCCACTCCCCTCCTTCCACAAACCCTGACAGCAGAACTTATTTGATTCCTCATGACTTCCTTGTGTAGTCTAAAACAGGTGAAAGTCTAAGCAAAGTCCCAGGAGGCTTGGGTATAAATTACATCGCAAACAGAGAAGCAAAGGGAAGACAGATGCTCACAGAGAACACAGCACATTGCAGCAGCTGCACACCGACACACACCGTCAGCACCCTTTAGAGGGGACAGGTTCATGCCATACATGTGCAGATTCATACATATATAATCACATTATCATCACCTTGTAATCCACTGTTTCTGACTAAACTTGCAATAAACTGAAAGGGAGGCATAAGGAGACAAACTGAATGCCATACACCAAAATAACTTGCTGTGTTAAAGCAACCAATACTCAGTCATAATGTAACATAACCTTACAACAAACCTCATCTTGTCATATTACTGTACCCCACCTGATGAAACTGGTTGTTTAGTTAGTTAGAATCAACATCTCCTTCCAAACTGTCAAGACGATCAATCAATTATTGCCAACAATTAAGTCTAATTGCTTTGCTTTGTTAGTCACTATTAAACAGATGAAGTATAACTAATGCATGGCTTGACTCTGACACTGTTTAACACGGAGGAATGTGGTTGGGAATAATACTTTCAAATACCTCTATACAGTACTTTTCCAGGAACCTACGAGAGCCATGAGTTTAGTCCTTAATATTAGTGCTCATTCAGAGTTATATATTAATATCTGGTGTCCAATTCTGAAGTAATATATTTACATTTGAGTGTCTGCTTTATGCAAGGCAGGAAAGAAAGAAGTAAAGAAAAATAGTAAAGATAGTAAAGAAAGAAGAAGAAAAACAGGATTACATGTAGCTATATAAAGAAGTGATAGAGGCACATACAGTCTTTTCCTCTATAAAAGTATAACTACATTTCAAAAGTACCTTTCAAATGTCTACATGAGGCATATAACTACATAATAATAGGGAGGGTTGGGGGGATTACATAAAAAATGCTGAAAATGTCATTTGGTTTGTGACATTTGTGAAAATTGTAAGAAAAGTCTTTACAGATGACCTGAAAAATGACCAAAATAGCTGTTTCAATCCCTCTCCTTCCCTTGTTTTGTCTCTTATTGTGGCTCATCTATTTTTAAGTACCTTGAATTTGCACGTATGACATGTGCAATACAAATAAACTTGACTTGACTCATCGGTTTAACTACGATTACAAGTCCCAAACTAAAGGAATTAGCTAAATCTGCTGCCACAGTTTAAAAGCTAAGTAACATGATACATCCTGTAAAACGGGGCAAAAATAAAACTGTCCGAGAACAGAAATAAACTGTGATACTCAGAATCCGTCAGAACCCGCTCGCAGGTTTTCCTTTGTGTGACTTGCTCTGGGAAATATTGATGAAGATGCATGTACGCTTTGTGCTGAAAATACACAAATCAGTGCACACACAAACAAATCCTACAGGTGACGGTCTCCCTTAAAGTGAATTCGTATGCAGGTGTCATGTTTTTCCCTGCTGATCGTCTGTCTGTGCCGTCTCACATAGCAGCTACTTCTGTGCTGGTGACAGAGAAGCTAAGAAACCCTGTTACTGGGTGCACCATGTTAGGCACATGAGCCATCGCTCATGCACAAAAAGGTGCAGGAAGCTGGAGAGATGTGGCACAAGACACAAGGACAGGAAATGAGGTGAGCTGAGGGGTTATAGCATATACAACAGGGGCTCATTAGTGGAGTGGAATCAAATGAGCAGAGGCGCAGGTACGATTAGGGTCTGCAGCTTGCAGGAAAGCTGGGCGCGCTCTGCAGATCATGGAGAGAAAACAAACCAGGTCAAATGACTGACTAACTAAATGAAACCTCAAACCATGGTACGCATTTCCAGCAGGTTGACTGCTGCTGTCTTCAATACCTGTCGCACGCAAACTGAACATCTCTCAACTGGTGCTGCTGTTAAATGAATGAATGTGGTTAAATGGGTTCTGGTGTCGGTTATGTATTGAGTGAGTGTTAAGCATAGAAAAAAGACATTTTTAGGTAAAGATATTTATAAAAACAACATGGTTAAGTCTAGGGATAAGAAATGTGTGGTCAAGTTTAAATCCAACCAACCGGCAACATCAAACATCCCAATTTCTGCACCTTTATTATGACTCTTTGGACACGTGGACACATGAACCAGTTACACATTTTCTAGTGCAACTAAAAGTAGAACATTATCTGTTCTAGTCCAGACTAGACAGTGTTGCTCCATCTTAGCAACCTCGGTCACAGCCAAACACCAAACATGATTAACTGCTTATTTTCCCACTCATTTTGCATTTTAATAGCCACATTCTTTGAACCTTATTAACTTAAGCCTATAATCATGACAGCAGCCCCATACGCATGCAAAGAGAGTCAAAATATGTCGAGCCATGTCAATTACTTCAGCCTCATCTTTGGTTCGACTGGTAGGCACTTCTCCAGTATTGTAAAAGAGATCTTGAGATGCTGACAGAGCCCTCAGCAGGAGGCTGTGTAGCAGGCCTAAGCCCTCCGGTTGAGTGTGTAATCGGGGTGGCAGAGAACGCCACCATGAGTGAGGCACACCGAGAACGAGGACAGATGCCTGTTCATGGATTGGAAGAGACACAACAGAGGGTCGAACACATGCAGTGATGAGTGGTAGGAGGAGAGAGGAGGGCCTGGATCAGAAATAAAGGCTTGAAAAGAAAAAATTGGCTCAGCTTTGTCTTTGAAAATCAGAGGACTGTTAATACACCAACTGTGGGGACTGCTAATTGGCAGAAACCTCAAATTTACAAAACAAATAGTTTACTTCACAGAGTGACCGGCAATTTCTTTTTGTTCCCAGATACTTTTAAGGTCAATTACTTACCAAGCAGCTAGTTTTGACCATGTGACACATATAAGTCCAAAACTCATTATTCTTTTAGCTCCATAGCGATCTTCACTTGTTCCCGAGAGGAAAAAAATTGGCTTTTTACCGACTAAATGGCCCAATTTAGCTTACCAGCTCCACACCACCTGTGACTGGTGCCAAGTAGATAGAGTGTTGTGGTGTTTTTACAGGTTTATCACTGAAAAATGATGCCATAAACAAACTGATAGAAGAGATGAGAGTGAACCCAAATAGCTGCTATTGGTGCAAAACATAAACCTTGAGCTGAAGCTGGAGAAAGCTAAGAACAACAGCAACAGTTCTCAGAGGTGTTTATCATCCTAAACAACTGCTTTCATATGTGGGATCATTCTAAATACATTGTGGTGACTGAAGTTTTTTGAATTTCCTGATTGTTTGATACATTTTCAGTATTTCTCATCATAGATGATACCAAAAACATTGCAATTCAACCAACAGCAATTAAAGAAAATACAGTTAAAGACTTGAGAAAAGGAATATTTCAGTCGGTCACCACTTTATAGAGAAAGTAATTCCATATTTAACTGAGCTGCATTTGAACCTTTGCTCTCAGATTCTGGTGGAGCCTCATTGTGCTGCAATGAATGCATCTAGAAGTTTTCTGTAACCAAGTTACTGCCCACCTCAGGTTGTTCCACAACATTTCTATTGAAACGGCCAAGTCAGAATCCTCTTTATTCCTCTGGAACCATTTTTGGCAGAACGATTTGTGGTTATCTTGCTACATAACCCATATCCTGTTGACATTCATTTCATGGAGAGATTTTCCTTTAGAGGCGTGATTTGCAGGTGTCATTCAGAGCTGATCGTTTCATCAATAATGGCAAGATGCCTTGGCATAAATCCAAAGCCTTGTTCACAGACTGCACATCAGTATAAGGTATACAGGAGTACAGTGCTGTCCTTGCTCCAAACATATAGCTTCTCGTTTAGATTAGAAAGCTTTTACATTGCAGTTACCTGTGCAGCGTTCTCCTGATGCTGGACTCTTCACCATAACCTTTAGCTAATGCTTGAAAGAAGTTACCCTGGGGTAATCAATATTTTTATATCAGTTTATTTTCTGCATTTAGACACAATCTTTCATAAAACAAATGAAATCTTGAATAAAATAGTGAAACCAGTAACTTTCCCCATAGTTTTCATTGGCTTATCTTAATCTACTTTTACTACAATAAAAATTCAATAAATTCAACAAGGTTTACCAGCTTTTAAGCACCACTTTTGTATGTTGATTGTAGCAAAAAGCACTCTAATGTTTAATAGTGACATACATTACTTTAATAAAACCCTGGCAGGAATGTTTTTGGCAAAAATGGAGCTTGACCCGCTCCATTTCAGTGTATACGAATAAATCCTTTTTTTCTCATACTTCTGAGACTCATCTTCTTCTATCTTTGTTCTTCAAACACACGATGGTGGGCTCACGTTCATGCTGACTGATGCAAAATTCAAAACCGAATGAAACTGGTATCAGCAGAGTGACTGTGCAGAGCCGCTGAACTTCAAAGACGGCGATCAGACCCAAAAACGAGCTTCAAACCAGACAAGATCTTTGTTTTTAATAACACGATGACTCTGATTTATTTAACATTTGTATTGTACACATTTATATGAAGCATAATACCTTTTTGTTATATTTTCCTCATTCTGGCCATGTTAATGCTGTCCAGCAGGCTGTGGCCTTTTCATTCAATCTGACGAGGAAATCTCATGTTAACAGGTTTGCAAGTAAGCATAATAGAAAAATACACATTTTCTTTCGTGCAGATTATAATTTGTAAATGTCAGAGCAGTAAAGGCTAAAAAAACAGTTTATATATGTTGAAAGAAAGTAGCAAGCTTTTGTTATTTGAAAAATGTAACATTATGGCAGGATGATAATGGGAAATGGAAGGATGGAAAGGACCCTGTGATTGCATACATACCTCAGACTCAGTGGGCACACAGACTGAAGACGCGTTCATGAATGTTCACAAGACGAATTATCTTTTTTCTTTTTCAGAGGTCATGTTTTAAAAGACTCTTACATTTACGAGTTTGATCATTAAAACAAACAAAAGAATCGCAGCACAGCCATCTTTCACACATAAGTCTAATCATGAAGTAAAAATTCTTTTACAGCAGATAGACGTGACTTGTGCACCACTTTAAAGTAAAGCAGTTCTTTAACAGATGAGTCCTCCCTGGAAATGTTTAGTAGTTTTCAAACATGCTATGGTCAGACTGACACAAAGTCGTAATGAAATACCTCTGACGTCACCGTGTTATTCTCAAATGCCTAAATTTCCCTCAGTCTGCAGTTTCATGGTTGACATTTGGTGCTCATCCCTCTTCTTAACACAATTTCCTCATGAGATGTGTGTCGAACTGTCCCGGGTTGTTAAAACATCGGGAACTCTGACGTTTTATACTAGTCAGCAAGCAGGTTAAAACCGAATCACATTCCTCCAACACAAATCGGCTCCATAAACTCTGGGCCTCATTATAATCCCATTAACTGAGTTTTGTTTCAGTTTTTAGTTGCTAATATTAAGAACGGTTTCCAATATAGGACGTTTTTAACCAAGATTTTGTTATTGTAAGTGGAGGGTGATGCATTCAAAGAAAAACTGGAAAAAAGATTTTTAAACTTCAAACAGAGGAAAAAAAAAGAATAATGATAAAGAACTCCAAGTAGATGTTGCGTGTGGGAGAACACGCAACATCTAAATTTACTAATTGTTTGGGCTTGATGCAAACCCTACTTTGGTGTTTAAAAGTTGCTGTCAGGATTTATTAAAGAGCCTCATGTGTCCTTAGTCCTGGATACAGTAACATCTGTGCTGGAACCTGCATCATAGCATGTATCATCATAGCCTTCTGAAAGGGAAGTTCCCATACATGCATATGCAGCCAAATCCCAAGAGACCATGCCTGTCAGGTGCTAATTTTCTAAATAAATTATTATTAAATTATAATTTATATTTTGACCTCATAAAAGTCTACATCTGCAGTCTGCATGTGGCCTGAAACCAAAGAACCAATGATAAACGGCACCTAAGCACACCATTTACACTCATTCATGCAGAACACTGATACTTAATCTGTCAATTAACCAAATACACCCTCCACCACAGTTCACCTGGCATCATATAGGATGTATGCTCATATTTATTCTCATTTAGTATGACTATAATAACAAAATGTAATATATAATACATATTAACGTGAATATCCCTGCCCTATGATGAACTGGTGACCCAACCAGGATCTATCCCACCTCTAGTCCTCTGACTGCTGGGACAGGCTCGTGTGCCCCCTGTGGCCAAGAACAAGTTAAAGCATGTATGGCAAATAAATGAACAAATTACCTTTTTTGTATAAACTTTCTTGATAAATATCTAATGTTTTACTATTGCCATCTCCTCTTAGCAGAGCTGTGTAATTGAGCTAATAGAAATGAATGGGTTGATGATTTTTCTGAGATAAAGCGGTTTGCAGCAGAGGGAGGAGAAGCCTCTCCACTACAGAAAGGAGATTAGTTACCTTGACTTTTTTTTCCCATCCTCGTCATCCCTTCTTTCTATGTCAAATGAGGACAAGGTGGAGTGGATGTGAGGGGTTGGGTTCGTATTGAGGGTTAAAATATCAGCACGAATTTGTGGTGTACACCAAAAAGATGCTGAAAAGGTGAGAAAAACAAGGTGCCAACAAAAATGAATCTTGCTCTCGTGTAAGTCAGACCGGCTCAATCAAATACAGTCAACAACTGACCGTGGAGAGGAAGAACTTGGATCAGTTAATGGAAAGAGTCTGAAAGTCAGCATACAATCCGAAAAAAAGAGTAAAAACCCAGACAGAAGTGACAGAGGCAGTGGTGACCTCTGAACTGTGACCGAACTGTGAGTCCTGTCAGGAAGAGAGGCTTCTTTGTTCAGCTTTAAAATTGAATCGTTGCTTTTTATCTGAAACAAAAGCATTTAATTCAAAGTTTGATGGCTCCTTGAAGTAAGATCAGTGTCAACCTCACATCCTGAAGAATTTGTGATCATTCAGTTTAATTACTTTTACAGCACTGTGGTGTCATTTAACCAGCTTAGTTTCTCAGTGGAGCATAAAAATCAGGCAGGTGCCACAAACATGATCAAACCAGCCAGTACCTCTAAGCAAAAGGCACTTGAGTGATGATTGAAGTAGCTGTCAAAAACACTTCTGTTGTCTCATACTCTGCCAGAACATCCTCAGAGGTACAGTTCAAGGACACGTCGCTTTAAATGGATACTCAGCTAAATTGAGTTAAATGTAAGGCTGGAATAAGATAGGATCCAAGTCCTGTGGGGAAACAAGTATGTTATAAAAACCATGAATCTCTGGCATAAAACAGCAGGTCAGAGAGGCCTTTTGTGTCTCTGGGATGATACAGGAGAACAAATATGGGAAAGTTGAAGAATAGAAACTGTGTGAAATCAGTTATGAAAATGGGAACTTTGACCTCCATCATCAAAACACACTAATAAAGTATTTGTAATTTACACTTTTGAAGTCAAATTAAGTAAATGTTTCCTCTGATGTGAAAACTCTGGAGTCCAGCGAGAATCGGAGGTTAATTTATTGGTAATTTGCTGATAGAAATCAATAACTTGCCAAACAAGTTTGTATGTCAGAGACAACATTTAATGCTCCACTCCCATTAGGTATATGACCGCCTATAATGTTGGACTCTCCAGAAAATGGATCAAATGAATGCAGCAGAAGCAGAGATATCACATTCTTTATTCCACGGATTCCTGCCGACACTACAGCCCACTTCCTCTTCTGGGTAAAAGCAGCGCTGCATATTTTATGACATGAATTGTGTTTTTTTTCCACAGTATTACGTGATCATGACATGAGATACAACAGAAACACTGCAAATCAAAATAGCCCAGATTCACGCTGGTCATAAATGGCAAATTGACCTAAATATGAAGATGTGGAGTGCAGCTTCTTGCCGAAGGACACTTTGACACACGGAGGGGAGTTGGAGCTCAAACCTCCCACTCGGGGGATGAACGCTCTACAGAAAGTCACAGCTGCTCCCAGTTTTATAAATTTTTTAAAAGAAGTCTTTTCGTCACCACTTGAACAGGTTAAAGAACTGTGGCTGCAGATATGAGGTGCCGTGAGTTAGGTCATTCCACTCTGCAACATTCAAACAATAATGTCGTTTCCTGTAGACACTCATATTGTTCTAGTCTAGTTTGGAAAAGTACTTACCTCACCCTGATTCAGATATGCACTCAGCCCAGTAACATGGCTGCAGCTCAGTGTGCCTCTCGTGTTTCTCTCTGATAATAAGTGACAACGGTGTCACCAGATCAGATCTGGGATGTTTACGCCACAAGTCTGTTCTACTGCTAAATGATTTAATGACAGCGCTGTCCAAACGTTCCCATTTTTCCTCACCATCATTCTAAGTCTTTTGAGGATAACATCCATCCTTCCCTCCTCGCTTCCTCGCTCCATTTTCTTCCTCTTATCTGAGGCTGGGGTCCTGGTGACATCAGACTTTCCAGCTCTTCGGCAAGATCCACAGGCTTCCTAAGGCCAAATGAGAAACTGAATCTTTGTCAGATAGGCATGCTGAGAAAATGTTCAAGGGAAGATGCCCAGGAGGCATTCTAATCAGATGCAATTGACTCTTTGAACTGTGCTCACCTTCATCGGCTGAGCTCCTACAACATGTCTATAAAACGCCGCCCAGCCACCAAATGGAGACTGCTTCTTTCTACAAACCAAGTGTAGTTATACAGTTTGATGTTTGTTACTGCATTCTGGGTCATGCTGCAGCTTCTCCTATAACACACAGTGGACAGGTGGGGAAACAGAAGGCAATATATAGAGGTTTTTCACAAGCTAATAACAACAAAAGCTCATGACTCTCATTGCAAGATCAATTTTTAATAGCAGAAACTGCATTAAAAACACAGGTTTAATATAGGTCATTTGGCGTGGTTAAGTTCCTTTAAATTGCCTCTGACGATGGGCCAGTATGCACAGCGCCAAGTCCTTCCTTCAAGTCGAATGCAGATATAATTAATACACATTTTCCTTTATCAAACCCCAGCTAAGAAAAGGGATATTTTCAGCTGCTCCCCATGCACTGTCACTGTGTTTAATAAAGCCGCAGGGCACTTGACATGCTGAATTATAGCGATAGTACACACTGTATGGGAAAAATAGATTCTGCAAGGACTTGGGTGTTATACCTCACTTGATGTGCTGTCCAGTCCTGACACAAATGGCTAATATGACTCATATGGGGGCTCTTTCTGTCACTGTTGCAGGTGTCTGAATGTAGCTCAGAGGAACGTCACCTTAAATGCGACCAATCTAAGTTAGGTCATGTGCTTTTTCAAGACCATCCTCTTTGCTTTTGTATTTTTAAGAGTGCTTTGTGGTTTTTCCTTATGGTAGTTTTGTTTAATTTTAGTCTTAAAGCAGTCACTTTCTGATAATTTTGTCTTATCTGGCCCCTGAGTTTATCGCCTGCCTGGACTTTTGTAAACGTAAATCATCTCAGAATAGACCTTTCTTCCACATTCTTCAATGTCTTGGTGTCTTACTCCTTTTTGCCACATCTTTTCATTTGTTAAGCTGTTGTGGGTCATGAATCGCTGTGATTGTCAGACTTAAAACTGGAAATTGCTTCCACTGATCAGTGGATCTCAATGCTAAGTCTTTTTTTTTACTAAGTGTTTGATGCAGAAAGTTCAAAGCAAAGAAGCATGGCTGCATTGCTTTTCTCTGAAAAACAAATAAAGTTAAAAGACAGACAGACAGTAAGTTTATTCTACAGCTAAAACGTCTAATACGGAGTCCAGGAGTAGCTATAGACAGAGAAAGTCTATTTCAAGGCCAGAATTCTCCACAGTTTGCCCTGAAGTGTGGACACATAAAGCAATTTGCTTCCACTTATTGATTCGTTTGTTCTTATGTTTAATTTGATTCAGTCAAACATTTTAATTAATTTGGTTTTTGCTATTAAAAAATCATTTATGTACAGCAAATGGTTAGCACAGAGTCAGCACAACAGACGTGCCTCTCATCCGAAGCCTCAGTGTGTCCTCGGAAAGCTTGGTTTGATATGAGCTGCTGTGAAAAACTTTATTTTTGGAGGTCTGAGAAATAAAGACAGCTGTGCTGTGTTGCTACATTTCTCTTATAGTCACAGATCAGACTTAAAATCAGCAAGTATGCACCTCTTTCTGGTGACTCTGAGCACAATTCTAAAAGCTTTGATGATTAATATCCAATGAATTGAATTCCAATTGGCTTGAATTGGACTATATTATTTAAGTGCCTTGAGATGACATTTGTTGTAATTTGGCGCTTTATAATAAATAAAATTTAATTTGATTTAATTATAATAACTACAACATGCGTGTTTTTGTTTCTTCTTCTGTTTTGTACCAAGCTTTGGCCAATATGCCAAAAAACCTGGATTTTTTTTCCTTGACTTTTTCTCTCTCCTTCCACATCAGGGCAGCACTCTCTCCCCTCTGACTTACACATTTAGCACTGAATAAGAATGGGCATATAGACCAATAAATAAAAAAAAAGATTAATCGTAGCACTGCTGTGTGCCAAGAAGGCATAAAGAAACTATTTATCACAGTTTCCTTTTAAACCCTGTCTCATTGCAGAATGTTTAATGCATTTAATACGGTGGCCCACAGCACAAAATGCTGTAGTTTCATGATAAAGGCTGAAACTACATTTTCCCCTCACACTTCTTTTCCTCTATATCAGAGATGTGTAAATCCGTCCTCGAGGGACAGACCGTCCTGCAGGTGTTAGATATTTCCCTGCTTCAACACACCTGATTCAGATGAAATAGATGAAGAAGTTCTGCACAAGCCTGCTGATGATGCACTGATTTGAAGCAGGGGAAACACCTAAAACCTGCAGGTGAGGAGCGGATTTGGACATACCTGGTTTATATGGATATGCAGCTTACATGATGACATGTCGGTTTCAACATCCAATAATGTTCTGAGTATTAGATGATGTTCTGCTACCACATAGCAATGCCTGCCTAAAAGTAACATTCAAAGTTTTGGGTTCTTGATTAAAAGAAGCTGGGTCCATTTGCAAGTGGATTTTACCCGAATAAATGCAAAAACATTTCATGCACACGGCCCCATAATCATTTTTCTGTCTTTTGCTACTACAGGACTTCGTTTTTAGATCAGCAACGACAAAGAAGATTTTCTTTACTGTTTCACCTGTAAAAAAAGTCTCACTTGATGTACGGACCAATAAATGTGATCTATAATTTCTTTTCTTTTCTTTTTTCGTGAATTCCACACTTCTAGTTGAGTCTGAAAGCAGCGTGAGAATCAATTGATTTGAGTTTCAACCGTTCACTTTGCATCGCTACACCTTCATGAATCAAAGCAGCCACTATGCTTCAGGACAGCCAGAGAAACCCAAGACCTATCAATGTTTAAATTGTAAAACTGGGTCCTACAACTCAATCCTACATGCATGAGATTTAAGAAAAGCTCCATCTGGACCCACGGAAGCTTTTACACGCACATGAGCAGCACTCATACGCCACTAAACAGACTTTTATGAATAAATGAAGTCCTAAAAGGGTTGTCTTGAGTTTCTCAGTCAACAATTGCAGCACGTCCACATATACAAGTCCTGAATCAAACTGTATTCACACAAAAAGGAGTCTTCACTATTGCATGCAACATTTGTAACAATGAAGGTTCAGCAAAGAGTCGTGGAAGAGGACTGAAAAGGAGAGGAAAAATTAAAATGATATGAGCACGAGAGTGTCGAAGGTAATGGGGTGAGTGTTTAATCTAGTGCTAATCCTCTGGCAGCTCCTCCCTAAGTTACCAGGCTGCCAGCAGTGTTTCTCATGCCATACAATATATCTGAGTTGTATTCATCTGAAGCACTTTATTTTACAATACCAGAATTATTCATCTGAAGCAGGGAAATTCAAGCCTGGATACTTGCTGATGTCTACCATGTTAAGTACATGTATGTAGATACATTTAGATGGTCTCAGTTTATTTTTTTCAGACCCTATTTGGCTCCATCTCTGGGTTTCAGAAAGGAGGCTTCCTGCCGCTTTTGATAAGTTGCGAGGAGCCGAATGAGCGATGGTGTCGTTATATAAGCACATTACAGAGAGGTGCATGCATGCACACACTCACGGACATTCACACACATGAGGATGAGCATTTTGTTGCCTCCAGTCTATCATTAACCTTGACTGTATTTCCACTGTGACCCCGCTCCTGTCCATCGCTCCCTCTCAGGCAGAATCAGGTTAAATGTCAATAAAAAGGGCTGATGGTGCCAGTGTGTCACAAGTTTTTGTGTCTCACTCCTTCTTTTTTCAGTTTTTCATCTTATTGGTGTGTTGTTTTACTTCGTTCGTCGCAGCATAACCTGACTGATGGCTTTAGCTTTGCCTGCTGCAGCCTCTCGCTGGGCTCAAACACGGTTCACTGGAGAAATGAGTAAACCCTCAAATTGAATGATAAATCTCTTCTTCAGTCAGGCTTGTCTCTACATGTTCTACCAATTTAAATGAGAGCAAAAGGTTTTTGGGATTTGATGTGTTGCTGAATTAGTTTTATCTTTAGATGGTATCAGAAGTAGTGCAACAAAATGCTCATGACATGCTTTGAATAAACACCGAAGGGCACATATTGCTTTAAGAGTGCGCATTGCTTTGCTCTTTAAAAGATAAAGGGTTGTATCATAGGCCTAATGGATTTGGGTATTCTTCACATAAATACGAGCTTTGTGTATGAATTCTTGGACTGTTGGTCTTCAGGCTCTTTTCAGGAAATTGCCACTGTGACTGACAATTGTCCAGCAGGACAATGTTTTGACTGGCAGTTGTATTGAGAAATATGATGCAGAAAAGCAGGTAATCAGAAGCACAGCAGAAAAAGAAAAGAAACCAAAGTTAAAACATTTTGAGCAACTATCTGGCAACAAATAAATGGTGACAAGCCCCGAGATATAGATACTCCTAAAATATGAAGCAGTTGATAACTAAATAATGGTTAGTTTGTTGGGAAATCAGTAAGGAATTAATCAAGAAGCTCTTGATAATTGATGAATGGCTAAAAAAGGGTTTTTTCTATAGTTTCTAAGAGAGGACTTCATCATAGAAAATATTAACTTACCAGAGAACAGACTGATACATACATAAATAAATCATTAAGTAATGTTTAGTTCATGAATATCAGCAAATCGATTATTAATTTATTACTTAAACAATAGTTTGTTTTTGTGCACTCAAACTTTGCTCCATAAAATAATCACAAGTGTGTATTACTTAATCAATATATATATATATATATATATATATATAAAAAACACTCAATAACCACTTTACATGGGGGATACTGGAGGAATAAGTAAAAGCTCAAGTAATGAGCTGCCTTGTATCATTATTTTCACTGCAAAGAAACAGTAATATTATAATGTTCATTAAAGAATTAGGGTCTATCTGCTTCCTAGTCCAGGATTAACTCATAAGGGAAGTGATCAGTATGACGGATTCACAAATATTCAAGGTTAATCATTGCCTGGTGATTCTCTAATAAAGGCTCTTGCAATCGGCTCTCTGGTGACTCATCACTGGTGAGTTTGCACACGTATGTCTATAAAACATCAGAGCAATCATTGCACTTGACAGCAGCTTCCAAAATGATAGTTATTACAGATTTATCCCACACTTTGCGATGAATACACATAATATTTAGAGCTATAACAGAGTGTAACTGACTGGAAGAGGCCAAAATATTTTGGAATAGATTTTTATCTTTAACCTTCCCCTGAAGATATATAAATAATAACATAAAGAACATGGTATCAATAGAAGATGACTTCAGGACTTCTATATGCAGTAGTGGTTTTTGGGGAAATTTTCAGTCCATGTGATACATATTGATGCACTTAACGTCACCACGGCAACGACTTAAATCTGAAATATTTCCAGATATTGCATATCTTCGTTAACGGTGACGTAATCCTTCAGAAGGAAGTACTTATTAGCGATTCATCAAGTCGTTACTCATTCATTCCTCGTTTGTTCCCTGAGAACAACTTAAACTATTGTTCATAAAAGCATGACACCCCTTCCTCTTGGACAAACTAAAATAAGATCCACTGTCTGTGAATCCGAAATAAAAAGGTCAGATTTTGAAATCAGCATTTTTTTTTTCTTCTAACATGTGAAGTGCATTTCCAATTATTAATGTGCTCATCCTTGCTTGATGTAAATGTAGAGCAACAGCAAAGAACTTCACGGTTGATTTCTACCTCTCTCAGATCACCAGATATGTGAAGCATTGCATTGAAGAATAATTCCATCAGACAGTTTAACTCGGAGGTCATGGGTTTTGTCGAGTCTTCCAGAGGAAGTCATATTGATGTATATTCAATTCTGCCTTCAGGTTAAACACTGATGGAACATCTTCTAACCAAGCAAAATGAGGCAGAGTGGGAACAATATTACAGAATCACATATGCTTTGAATATGCACAAAAACAAATCAACTCTTTTGCCCATCACATATCCAGAAGTAACAGCAAAAATACCACTAATCCTCATGTTGTTGGAGGTCACTCTTAACCAATTTCAGTATTAACTACCAAAGGGTTTATTCCCTTCTGTCACGGCAGCAGCTTAAACAGCAGCCACTGTCGGCACTCTGTGTGTGTTTGCATCCACGTTTAAGTTCACAAATGAGATGTGGGAAGGCGTAGAGGAAGGGGACGTGTCAACTGTGAAGTGGCCATCAGGTTATGTAAATGTGGGACAAAGGCAGGAACACAGTGAGGACACTACGCTCAGGGAGCTGGAAAAAAGATATGCGTCACTGTTCAAAATCAATGTCCATCGATCCTCTGCAGTGGCATGATCTTCCAATACCCACTGAGTCAAAGGTACACTCTTAAATGAACACAATGCACCAAACACACGTGAAAAAAAACATACATACATGTTTATTTTACAAGAAGGGCACATTTTTTTTTGTACAAACTGTAAACTAAATTATTCTGGAGGTTATAATCTTTGACATCACTTTCATGGATGAACACCAGAAACATGAATAGAAATGAATATATAAACAGTCAGTGACTGTTGCATCTCACTGCAGATTTTAATCCCACACTGGAGAAAACATACAGCATGTAAGTCTGCTACACACATTAAGGATTCTGAAAGATAAAAAGCACTTGTGTTCATCACCACTACATTTTGAACATCATTATACAATACACTTTCCCTGCACTCCCTAACCATTAATACTGCCATTGACTTATTTTTTTAACACATGAAGCTCTGTCACTGAATTTCGGTTGAGGTAGGGACTACGTCATTTCTCTCAACAGGCGAATGAGATGAAATCTCGTCATTAAAATTAATCTGCGCTCCCATCGCCTGGGAGTGTTGCTCGAGCCTACATCTGCTGGTCCACTCATCAAAGGAGAAGGAGGCAGAGAGACTCTGCGCTGTCAGATTTGCTTAAGATGTCGTGTGTCATGTTACTACACTGATTGAGAGACCATGTACCGTCAACATAGCTCCCCAAAGGAACGTGTAGGACAGCCTAGAGGAAATGCTCCACATCCAAACAAACATTTTGCTTCTGGGACTTTTGCCTGACATCGCCCTTTTCCAAAATCAAAGCAGTGGCAGCTGCAAAGATGACTCACCGAGTTGACAAGGTGAAGGCTCTGGGAGTTGGAAGAGACGGGGGGGGGGGTGCTTACTCTGAGCCATAATACAACAGAGATCATTTCATTTCTCAGCTGGAGGTTTCTGTAAATACATACCAACAGCATATTTGAAAAACATCTCGTAAACCTGTGAATGCCAGCAACGTGTCCAGAAATGGCAGATTAATCTCAGTGTCATTAAGAGTCTCCATATTCGCCTTGGATTTTGGCTCATTACACACTGGTAAAGTCACAGCATATGCTACAGTACAGCCACATTCAGCCAGAAATAAGAATTTTGGCAAAAAACATTTACAATACAATAATAGTACAATGGCCAGGTGGTGCTGTGACAGATCACAGACAGGCAGCAGCAGGATCTGTCTGTTTCATATTAAATTCAATCTGCATTAACATCAGGAATGTTCATCAGGTCGACAGAAGCAGCCAACAGAGAAGAGGAAGAGACAGAGGAGGAAGGAAGTGTGGGGGAGGGTGTGAGTGGAAGGGGCATTCCTCCCATAGGCATTTCTCTCTTATTCCAACAGATTGTACACACACTTCACGTTTTATCGCATGTTTGGAAATAATTATGGAGTAAATTTAGAGGAACTGGTGCAGAGTGAGAGGGGAGGGTCACTGAGCTGATATGGCTGATCATCACAAAGGGCACGGGATGAAAAGAGGGAAGTTACAGCATTTGGCACATGTTGTAGCTTAAGCACTTTGTAACATTAAAAGAAATCCTAACCAAAGTTTGCTAATCCAAATTGCACTTTGCAAAGATCAAACTCCAAGCTGATGGTGCAGCAAGTGAGAGGCTGAGAGGACAATGAGGTGCTTTTGTGACACAAGCCAAGCCCCATATTGAGCTAAAAGCTTTCCCCCGCTTTGCTGCCAACGAGATAGCATTGGATTTTCCAGTGCAGGAAAATCAAATGCTTTATTCAAGACCAATGGCTTTCTGTTGGAAGGGCTCTTCCTTTCTCTGATGTGCAACAGTTTCAAACGGCATGTTGTGAACGCTCAGCTTACAGTGTCAGAAAGATGGCAGAGTATTCTTTCCCCAACATAAGAAAACCAGAAAGAGGTTTCGACTTTTGAGCTAATTATGTTTGATTCTGATAGCCAACCCAAATAAAAGCTAAAAAGATCATTTCTGCTTTCTTGTTTCTTATTGTGGTAACAAATAAGCCTATTTTCTCCCCTGTCCTTCCATCGTATTTCAGAATAGCCGCTGTTGTACAATTTCTGAAAGAGTACTAGACTTTCTCTTTTACGAATGAGAAGAAGAATCTAAAAGAGATGATTTTTTTGTTCTGGTGTGACCACTGGGGTCACTTAAGGTTGCTAACGTTTAATGTCCTTCAGGGTTGGATCAATTCACCCACTAAAGAGACATCACAAGCTCTGATCTATAGGACCATTTGAAAATGCATAAATATGACTCTATATTTCTGTGTTAATACATTTTAACTTCAACTTTACATTTTAATCTTATTTTATTTTATTTATCCATTCTATATCCTTTTATTTCTAATTGCATCTATCTTACTGCTCCATTCTTTTTGCTGCTATGACAACTTAATTGATCCGACTCTGATCAAACTTCAAATCAAGAGTTTTCCAACATAAGAGCAAACAGTTTTCCTCTTGAAAACTTGTGATTGTGATCTTTGAAGAGTTGTTTTTTTAAACTGCAGCTGTGCAAAGACAGAAAACATGTCCGATACCTTGGGGGTAATCATCATCATGGTGTCTCGCCTGTGACTCCACCTCTGCAAACAGAACAACTGTCACACCGCATGCTCCACATCGCCACTACAGCACAGTATGGCTCCCAGCGTGAGCAATTTACAAAATCGGATATCTGCAAGTTGGCAAAAGGTCACAAAGTGTCATTTGCATTCTGGCTGAGTGAACCTGCTACTCTGCCTCCTCTTTACAAGTGCAGGAGCTTCGGTTTGCAGATTTACATTCTTTTCCATTTAGTTTTTACGGTAGGAGCTGATTGCAAAGAACAGAATCATAAGCACGACTTTAAGCGAGCAGAGGAAGTATTTAAAATGGAGGGCTGCCAAAGGGGATGCAACAAACCTTAAAGGGGGGCTGTAGGTAATGAAAGGGAGAGGGTATTTGAAGGCTGACGAAAGGAGAACAGGAAAATGGAGAGGACTGGAGTCTGGAGTCGAGATTGAAGAGATTTGCTGCAGAGCGGCAGGGGGGACACAAAGCCAATAGAAGTAAGACAGCAAGGACAAGAAATGGAGGAAAGTTCAGGTTAGGCAGTCTGTTCAGTCCCAGTCGAGGGAGTATTGATCAGGAACATGATACAGGGGACAGAGAGAAGATCATAGCAATGATTTCCTCAATGTATCTGTCTTTCTCTCTCTTGCACACGCATCAGCTGGCCCCATGAACATTTTATACGATCGCTACAATTATGATCGGGAGGCGTGTAAAAATGGGATATTTATACACAAACAGCATCCAAACTTCGTCATCCCCTTGCTTTTTTTTTAGCTTGTTCAGAGCATTGTTACTTTAACGTTTGACGTTTCTTCAAATGGAAGAAATTACCACTGCATTACAGCTGCTTCCATTTTGCCATGAAATGGTCAAATGTCACAAAGAGAAATAACAACAACAAATTTTCACTGCACCAATGCACCCACTTTGTTCTCTCCTTCATGGAACACATACATAGCACCTACCTACATGATATTTTACTAAAACTACATTTTTCTCCACTGCATACACTGCGTATAAGTCTTTCCAGAGCAGAGCCTGTACTGTACAGTATACACATGCAAATGTATACATCTTTGCAAATGTTTAAAAAATGTATACATGTGCACTGCTTTTCTGCTTTATTATACATATCATCAACATTTATCATCAAATGTATCAATTTCATCAATAAATGCTGACAGTATTTTGCAGATAGTTGTATCAAGGTTAAAGTGCCTTTACTTTAAAACATTCTGAAGGTTGTTTTTTTTTGTTTTTTTTGTTTTTTTCGTGTTTGACAGTCGTGTTTGAAGATCCTGTCACTGGTTCCTTGTCAGGCTTAATCTTAGAGATGCTTGTGTCTCAATTTTGTAAGCTTTCCTCATGCCTAACTGTATTTTGGTCCATCTTAGCCAGCATTTTCTCAACATGATGCTGTTTTATGCTGCCCATTCTGTGTTATGGGATTGATCTTTTCAAGTGTGACCTCAGTGTCACTGTCTAAATTCCCAGAGATGGCAGGGGAGGGTTTCTCTAGAGTGTTGTTTACCATTCCCACCTCAATCTCCCCTCCGCACCCGTCTTTCTTCTGTAACTCCTCCTCCTGACATAAGATGCTGTGGGGAATCACGTAGCTGGCTGAATTGTTTCCCTCCTTTGGGATGTGGCTCTTGGGCTGATACTGAAAGTTGGGGTTCGAGGTAGGGGCACCCATGTTGTTGTTAATACTGACGATCTCGATGGCGTTGCTGCCCGGGCAGAGCCGGTGGCAACCCAGGAGGATTGAGAAGGCCTTGCGGAAGTCGGCATTGAAGGCGTAGATGATGGGGTTGAGTGAGGAGTTTGCCCAGCCAAACCACACAAACACATCAAAAGTGGTGGAGCTGACGCAGAGGAAGTCTGTGGATCCATCCGTTAAGTTTGGTTCACAGAACGGAACCATGCAGTTCAGGATGAAGAAGGGCAACCAGCAGCACACAAACACACCCATGATGACTGAGAGCGTCTTTAAGACCTTGGTTTCTCGTTTGAAAGACATTTTAAATGAGCTCTCACTCTCCATGTTAGAACTATTCCCCATGCTGCTGTGACGGTTTTTGGCACTCTCTGCGGCTCGCTCCAGAGCAGATATTCTCCTAATCTGTTTCTGGGCGATGCGGTAAATCCGGGTGTAGGTTACGATCATTATCGCCACTGGGATGTAGAAGCTGATGAGGGAGGAAGAGATGGCATAGGTCCTGTTAAGGCTGGAGTCACAGTTGTCAGGGGGCAGATCGCCGGGGAATGTCCCATTTAGCTCGGCATAGCTGGTTGTCTGAGCTTTGTGCCAGTTTAGCTGAACAGGGATGAAAGAGATTAGAACGGACAGGGTCCAAGCTACACTGATCATCAGACATGCCACTTTGGGGGTCATCTTGCGTTCATAGCGGAATGGGCTTGAGATGGCCCAATAACGATCAACACTAATCACACACAGGTTCAAGATGGAGGCTGTGGAACACATTATGTCAAACGCCACCCAGACATTGCAGAATGCTCCAAATGGCCAAAACCCCACTATCTCTGTGGCTGCCTTCCACGGCATGACCAAAATAGCTACCAGAAGGTCAGAGATAGCCAGCGAGATAACAAAGAAGTTGGTGACCTTCGACCTCAGGTGCCGGAACTTGGTGACGGCAGCGCACACAAGGGTGTTGCCAAGAAGCGTGGTAAAGATGAGCAGGGAGAGGAAGCATCCTGTCAGAACACGTTTAGACGAGTCCCTGTCTGGTGTGAGCTGCCTGCCATCTCGTACCGTTGAGAAATTCTGATCCATTGTTTATATTACAGAGCTAATACAGCGAGATGGGGGTGGGTGAGGGGGATGTCAGCAGTCACCCCATCACATCCCCAGACTGCAGCAGCTGTGCCTCTGTAAGAGAGAGTTTCAGACAGACAGCGTCGCTTGTAGAGAGGTAAATTGTCTCGGCACCAGCTCTCCCACAGACTGGGTCATCCATAGGCTCCTCGTTACAACCACCATCTTTATACAAGTGCTGCTATAAATATCTCAAAAATTTCTCCTCAAAAGTCTCCCTCCAAAATATGCCAGGCGCGTAGATTCCTGCAGCAGCAGCACAGGCAGTCGACATTCTAGTTTGTCGAGGGAGAAGAATACTCTGGCTATTGTTTGCATTTGTTCCTCCAGTCAGCACTGTCTTCTTAAAACAGTCTGAAGCAAAAGTAAAGATGATCTTTAAAGCAAAGTTCTCCTTCTTCTTCCTTTTTCGCCTCTCATCGCATGCTGAAGCTATCACGTCTTCATCAAAAGTTACACAGCTGGGCTTCTGAGTCGACAGAGATTTGGCCAATCATTAGCCTTATATACCACCTCATCAATAACTTGTACTGATGGTTTTCGCGCTGCGTTTATCTGATTTGTTTAATGATCTTCGAGGCGTGTCTCTGTGATTATATTGGTCCCTCTATTGACGCGGATCCACCCCTGCTGCTCGGTGCTGTCTTTTATATAATTTTTTTAGATACACTTTGAACGCAGCTTTCTCTTGGAAATGGCACACTTTCTAACAAGTTATTCCACCTGAGCTCTACGCAAAATAAATAAATAAATCACAAGTCCTTGCAGTCCATCTTGAAAGCAGGGGAAACGTTTAAAAATCAGATTCATTGAAATGCTGTAATCCACTTGCGTTTTTGTTTTGCTTTGGGTTAGTTTGTGTGCTCATTCGTGTCCATGCAGCGCAGCCACCGCTCCCCTTTCAAAACGTATCCCACCTAAATTATATTTGGCAGTCCGATCCCCGAGTTTACGTCCTTGAAACAGAGGCACTGTTCATTTCCTCATCCTCAGTCTTTTCTCGACAGCGTGCGCATCACTGCATGGTTAATTTAACTAAGTCACAAAACATTCATGCCCAAGTGGAGAGTCCCCCGACATACATCCAGCTTGTATCTCGATTCCAAGTTCAGGAGAAAGAGCTCACCCTCTCTGCGCTCTCCTCCACGGGAAGCCTGTCACGCTCTCCGTGTTGCCAAGGTCCCCAAGTGTTCCACCAATCCTCCGCGTTTTCTTACATTTTTTGACTCATCCTTTGTTGTTCAACATCCAGTTAGGTTTCACTGCGATGTGACTGCGGTCTGACTGGCCGGTGGAGAGTGATGAGAATGACTCTGATCTCTTCAAGAGTGTTTTCACGCGCGTTCCTCTCTCTCCACTTGGCTCCTGCCTGCTGCTGTGCGCCACGGTCTCTGCCACAACTGCTCCATCCAAAGAGATTGGAAGGGGAAAGCCAAGTAAATTCATCCCTAACAGTTTAATGCTTGCTTTCCAAAGATATGGTTTTTCTTTCAAGAAGTCCAGCTGCTGAAATATGAAGAAAACGTGTGCAGAGAGAGAAACAAAACAACAAACATCTTTATTCCGTTCCGTAAACACCCGTTTACAGTCACATATCAGTGAACCTTCTTCCTTCTTTTACAGGATACAGGATGCATAAACACCACGCAGAGATATTCTAACAACTAACCAACTATAAGGACTATTTACTTCCACACCACTTGCATCAAATATCACTGTCATAAAGGTGCAGAGTCAAAAAGATGAGCTAAAAATGAAGATGCCATCAGTCCTCTGTTGAACTTGTTGCCAGCAGGCACACAAGGCACAATGAGGCCATCTGCTGGATTTGAGACTGTTATGTGAGATTTGAAAGTGGATTCAGAGAGAGGAAGCTCGAGCATTAATGCCTCCCGAATAAACCTGAAAAACAAAGCCTGAATTAGATTAGGAATATTGAACGAAATTACTTATTACGGCAACAGGGAGACCCATGCATTCAGAAAGATTCTGAGCTTTTCAGTACTAATGGCGCTGGTAATTAAATAGCTTTGGGGACAAAAAGCAGGTTCCCATATGAATTGTTGAATTTTGTCGTGAAGGATTGGTTTAGGGTTAGTGAAATCAATGCAGGACACTCCAATGTCCTCTGAAGGGACGGACTGTGCCTGAGTCAGTGGCGCGTAAAAACCCACCCACAGAGAGATAGTGAGGCGACTGCGAGGCTATCATACCACTGGCTGCCTGGCAGTCCAGGCCGCTTTGAGTATTAACTATTTAGCAAGATGAAAACCTCAATGGACTCTGTGCCCGTGTGTGTGTCCACGTGACTTTAGCTATCCATGTGTACATGTATGAGTTTGCGAGTGTGTGAGTGCGTTAGTTTGCGGATGTGTACACATGTATTTGTGCTTTTTAGTGTGTATATGCGTGTGAGTAACGCATGTAGACAAGCCAAGTGTAAGAGGCCTGGCAGACATAACGCCCACATTTCCCTGTAGCACTGAGCTGGGGTGTGCGTGCAGCTGAGAAAGTTCAAAACAAGACCACGTCACATAGAAACACACTCGGTCTGGTTCATTCACTCACGCACGCTGTACACACAACAGTCATGCAGGTAATTATGTCTGCACTAAAAAGCAATCAAAGCAAAATAGGATAAATACAAAATATAGGATACAATCTTTACGACAGACATCTTTCGACTTTTGTAAGCAGTTAGATCTATGTTACAGTCCTTGACAGACTTTTGTTTGAGGAGCAGATATAGGTTTTACAGTGATGTTTGTGTGGGCGTCCACAAGAAAAGGTTTGCATGCTTTAGTGTGGGGGAAAAAAGTAACATTTTTAATTTACTGTGCATTGTTTCTGAACCTCTCTCACCTTCTGTCAAAAACACTACTGATTCTGTAAGACCCCCCCTGCAGAAAGGCCCAGTCTGATCCGATTGGTCTGAAATGGGGAAGTGCAAGGCAGCTGCTCCTTCTTGGTTTGAGCAGTTCAGTATCAATGCTTTGTGACTTTGCATTAAAATTCATAATCCAATATACCATTTCTCTTTACCCTTACCCTGTGAGCATTTCCAACATGTTATAGTGCACTCCAAAACCAAATGGAGAAGGAAGGAGGGGGGAGGGGCTGCGACTCTGAAAGGGACAGCGCTTATCAGAGTGAGACACAACAGGTCTTTTTGCACCTCCTTGTTTTTGTCCATTTACTCTTATTCACCATGCCTTAGGTTTAGGAACTAAACCTGCTTGTGAGGGTTAGGAAAAGAGCATAATTGTTGCTTAAATACGTTCTTTTAACACTTTTCACTGAACTATTATGTTGGTTGCCTGGGTGATGTGTCCAAGGGAGATTTTACATGCACTTGTCCATGCATTTGTTAAAGGGTTGTAAGTTATAATTCCTGTTTAAACAGATGCAGGTTTTTCAGAGTTGCACAAAAAATACAAAAGTAAAAAAGCATAACAGGACCTGTTAGTAGTGTCAGTGGTCAGAGTCTTCTTTTTAAGGTAGATAGTTTCAATTACTTCACATGTTTCTTTAAATAAACGTTCAAACTAGCATCCAATGCTCTTGTTGTAGAGGTCAGCTTCAAAAGTCCTTTAAAAGAGGCCTGCTGGTTTGAATAGAAACTGTAAATTTGCTAACTTATCATGACACCAGAGAATGAGACGGCTCGCTTCCCAGCAGGAAGTTAATCAAGTGACTTATTTACCATCGTGCTCAGTTGTTCCCACAGGTTATGAATATAAATGAATATTCCATAAAGCTGGAGAGAAAGGTTTCTCTCTGTTTGGTCTGTACTGATCTCTGTGGATGGGAAAGTGGTATCCTTTCATTTTCAGCGATTCCATTTAAACCCACATTAATTCTAGATATTCACCACAAGCATGGACTCAGCATGTCAAACCTCTGTGGAAATGATGAGTACTGAACATTGTAGGGGGTACAAATCTGCAGGGTATGGATCAAAGATATATTTTTGTCTTTATAATACATTTGAATATTGATGACAGACGGCACACACAGGCTGTACATCTGGATTAGTGCTGATGTAATGGATAATGCTGCCAGAAGGCCAAGCTGCATTATCAGCACCACACAGATGAATTAACTGTTTGGATTTTTTTTTTACCTGGCCCTCATCCTTTATACTTATTTATATTCACTGTAATTAGGTTAGTTTTTTTCTTGAAAGATTTTCTTGAATTACCTTCGAAAAGCTTTGGCCTTGTGTGGAAGGGCAAGAAGGAGCATGTATTTCTTTGTAGCAGCATCTAGTTCTTTTATTCTACAATTAACTATTCCATTAATTAAATGCAACTAAAGTTTAGGGAACAAAAATATGAAGCGTTAAAAGGCTTTTTTTGCAACCATCATCTCCCTCGAGAGGGCATGCAGAGAGCTACTAGTGTGGCACAAATAAAGAAGACTTTTGTTGGACTTTTGAGCCAAGGTGAACTAAAATAAACTGGTTAAAACTCTTTGCCCCCTACAGATGAAAGTTGCATCCTCTGATCTTACATGTAGGGCAATCATTTGACGTATAGCAGGATTGTCTCATGGAAAACCATGAATAGACAGGAAATATATCTGTGTCTATTTTTTGCCACGCAGCTCAATTTTCAAAGTGATGTATTTCAGCAGAACATCTGGTACCTATGTCCATTTTGTGTGCTTTATCAAAGGGGCAGGACTTAGCAACTAGTAATCCAGGAGAGGTTATTTTGATGTGCTGCATTATAAAAGTGTCTGTTGTAATGAAAGCTGCCTCATTTTGATAACCTTTTCAAGTAGTTTTTAGGGCATAACCCTTGAAAAAGTAATTAAACAGTGACTGAAAATGTAGGTAAACAGCGACCGAATCTTAAAATGACAAAGTAAAGTCACTTTGAAACATCAGTGGTTGGGACGGGAGACGTGTCACCCCTCTCACCTCCAACATTAACTGATGCAGCAGTTGTTTTGTCACCGTTTCATTAAAGGTGGTGCCCCAATGTTCCTGTATGGAGTTTTTTTTTTTCAGGTAACACAAAAATACATGATTAAATAACAGCCAAAATCAGGTTAAAGTGCATGAACCAGTAAAGTTTGTGTGACTGTCTTAGGTATTTGCTGTGAGACACGGCTTTCATGTTGTTTAAAAGAAATAGTGAAGAGCAGTGTTGTAAAAGTGGACAGAATGGTCTTTAAATCCACTCTGATTATCCTTCGTGGCACAAGAAATCTCATCAACATGGTGATATAATTGATTTTTTTTGTAAAAATATTAATACTCTGCAAAAATTAGAAGTTAAAAACAAGACCTGGCAGACATTATTGAGTCATGGTATCCTAAGATTTTTCATATTTCAGTTGAGAGGAGAGCAGGTCGAGGGATCATGATAAAAAATAAATAAATAACATACAATACCCCGCAGTAAGGAACCAAAAGAGGAGAGACTCAGCTTGCAGACGGCACCCCATCTCTCTCTGTCTCTCACACTCTTTTGCTTTCTCTTTGCCCTCATCTAAATTGTCTTTGGCAGTGTGACATGCAGGTCCCAGGTTGCTGCTGTGGACATCCCGACACCCAGCATGCAGGAAATGTGTGCCAGTCCCACCGCTGCGATTGACAAGCTGACTCACTCACAGCAGCTTTGGTCATTTTCTCCTGTACCAACATAATTATCCCCACCGTGGAAACCTGAGGTGATGTTTTGGGTCGATATTGTTCGCGCAACCAAATAGGTTGAGACCAAATAAGTCTCTCGCTGATCCTATTGAGCCATTGGGCTCTTAATTACTGCTTTGCTTGAAATCCCTCTGTGCTAATATAGTATTTACTTTCACAGCATAGGGTAATTGGGACAGAGGTAGCAGCATGTGAAAGTGAAGCAAAACTGCTCCTGGCTTTATGAGTGCATTTTTTGAAAGATTCGGAAAAGAAATCATCACATCTAATACATTAAAGTCAACATATTTTGAGCTTTTTCCTTTTCTGTGCTTCTGTAATCTCTTTAATTCACATTGCAGGCAATTTGCAGTGGTGCACATACACACAACCTGTCATGAATTCCTCATTCACTCATGTCTCTTCATTTATATGTGCGTATAGAAACACTCATTGCTGTTAATGTTTGGACCATCTGTCAGCAATTTAATTTGTTAAAGTAGGTTAATAAAGAAGTGGAGCACCCGTCAGGCAAAAAGTTAATCTCTAAGCATAGCGCAGAATACATGGGTTGCTATTTCTAGCTTTGTGAGGTGTTTTTTTATGTTGTTTTGCCCCTCAGAGCCAGTGTAGTAAGAGACTCCATGGTACACATCAACAACAGATTTTGCTAAATATGTAAACATTTGAGAACAGACCATCTAAAAGAAATGTTTAAAACGCTGCACATTACACGGAGGGGGTACTTAATGTATTACAAATCCATCATGGTGTCATCGTAAGTGCCGTGCTTGTCCTCCATTGACTTTAGTATGTAAAGAAGCCGTGTTCCCATCAGATCTGTCTGTCAGAACAGGCTGCTTGTTGCCGGTGTGACAAGCCTGGCCCCAGGCCTGGTGACAACACATCCTGCTGTGCAAGGGTCAGAGATTCATTTGTTTAAAAGAAGAGCAGAAATTCATCTGTTTGGTGATTTTATGTGATGACAGGCTCCCCAAACTCTTAGTTATTAGTATCAGTATTTTCCTTACTTCCAAGTATTTCAGTGTAGTGGGACAGAAACTATAGAGTTTAGGTCTAATCTATTTTACTAAACATGTATCTTGTTTGTCTATAAGTCATCTAATGAAGAAAACCGCAGCCTTAACTGCACAGAAATTTATGGTATTTTGGGCTTTGGATGTTATTTTCAAAGTTTTTGAAGTGCAAAATGTATTTTGTGTCCGAGCAATGAAAAGTTAGCGGTTACGGTTCAGTCCACATTGATTTCTCTTGTGCAGATTGTGTGCTGGGTCAGACTGTCTCAGGGATGTCCTGAGGCAGGCCATATGCTGGCAGAGTTCAGAGGATTAGGCATATACACTAAAGAAGAGCATTTCTGTCTTGGTGTTACTCTCAGAGTGTGATAGGAAACCGACATCTGTTTATAAATCAGAAACTGCATCGGGTTCTTATCATTTTTTCATTTAAAAAATGTCAGTTTCTTGTGGAAATGGCATGATTTGTCAGACCTTAAACATCTTTCTGTTGCTCTTATTTTTTTTTTAACATTATGCACACACATATACATTATTTATTTATTTTTCTAATCTAGAATACTTTGTGGCTCAGCTTAAAAGCATACTATACTAAATCCAACTCAGTGCAGCTTACATCCTGCTGTAGAACAGATCACGAGAAGTTTGACCTCTGTGAACTAAGAGCAAGGGATGTTCTGCTTTAGGTGGTGATTTGCAGCTGCACAGCAGCACTAATGATGGAGACAGGCATAGAGTGGTGTAAAACAAGGAATTACACAGACAACTGTGATAAATGTAGCATCTCTGTTGTAGCTAACTCTATTCTGTTGGAGCTTCTGCTGATGAACAAGCTTAATATGTTTCTTTCAAAAGGGGATCTTGCATTGTGGCTCCTAGTTGTACAATCTAAAGTAGGCTTATATGAAATATGTTGCTGTCACTCAGTTTCTAGGAAAAAGAAGAAAAAAGAGCAACAACCACAGGGTGTAACAAGCTGGGAGCTTCGAAATAAAAATAAATGGGAGACTATTTTGTGGAGAAATTTGAGTTGGAAATGGCTTACTTTCAAAAAGGCAATCTCACAGCATTATAGTTTTTTTTTTTTACAAAAGCTAGAACTGACTTGAACTGTGCCAATTATGTAGCTGCAACGATATCAGAGAGCGAGTGAGGATAACTTAGTCTCAGCCGGGTGATGATCAAATTAACCCCAGTAACAAGCACAGGTCAAACCCACGAAAAGGCACAGTTGCACAGTTCGATGCACGTACAGCACAACAGAAATACATTAATGAACACAAACACATACATGTGTCCTAAATATAAGGCCTGGACAGTTGTTTCTTTTTAGATTTTATCTCACATGTCACTTATTATTGCTGATGGGGTAAATCTCACACTTTATAGCTTTAAACTCTTCACGCATCAAAGGGAACTGATTAGAAGATGGGGGATGGGATTGGTGGGCGTGGCTTATCATAAATTACTTGGATGTGGGTGGACTCGGTCCAACTCCACCTTTCCCAGGTCACAGCAAGATGCTGTTCGGTTAGGAACCTGCTTGTCAGCAAGTATTTATCGAGCCTGTGAAATTTATGGTGCCATTTATTCATCTTCCCAACAAAGGTTGCACGAAATGAACCACATCCTCACTGTGCTTGTTCTTGCCAAACATGGACATTGTCTGAGCTGTAATGATGTATGTTGGTTCCATCTGAGTAAAGAATGTGCCACAAATACAATC
>NW_027325604.1:0-30885 GCF_036924035.1 Leuresthes tenuis | reverse complement strand
GAAAAGGCTTGAAAGCCGACTATACACCATCAACAGCTGGAGCGGAGGTGTTCAGCTGCAAGAAGGTCTGAATGTCCATCAATAATTGCTAGAAAACATGGAAGAGAATTTTCGAATATCAAACCGCACATTGATCATAAGCGGGAGAGGAGGTGTTCAAATGCAAGAAGGTGTGAATGTCCACCCATGAATTACTGCAAAATGGGTAAGAAAAGGTACGAATGCCCAACCATACATGATCCTAACAGGGAGCGGAGGTGTTTGGCTGCGACAAGGTGTGTTTGTCCACCCATAATTAATGAAAAGCGGGGCAACAAGTAGGTTTGAATACCCATCATCAAAAGCAGGAGTGGATGTGTTCGGCTACAAGAAGGTTTGAATGTCTGACCATAGTTTGTAAAAAGCGGGTAAGAAAAGGTTCGAATGCCCGAACATACACCATCAAAGGAGGGAGCGGAGGTGTTCCGCTGTAAGAAGGTGGGAATGTCCAACAGTAATTGGCAAAAAGCGGGTAAGAAAAGGTTAAAATACCCTATTGTACACAATCAATAGCGGGAGCAGAGTTGTTCCGCTACTAAAAGGTGTCAAAGTCCGACCATGAATTGAAAAAGCAGGTAAGACAAGGTGCGAATGCCCGACAATGTATGATCAAAAGAGGGAGCGGAGGTTTTCAGCTGAAAGAAGGTCTGAATGTCCATCCATAATTTGTAAAAATCGGGGAAGAAAAGGCTCGAACGCCCGACTATACACCATCAACAGCTGGAGCGGAGGTGTTCAGCTGCAAGAAGGTCTGAATGTCCATCAATAATTGCTAGAAAACATGGAAGAGAATTTTCGAATATCAAACCGCACATGATCATAAGCGGGAGAGGAGGTGTTAAAATGCAAAAAGGTGTGAATGTCCACCCATAATTACTGCAAAATGGGTAAGAAAAGGTACGAATGCCCAACCATACATCATCAAAAGCAGGAGTGGATGTGTTCGGCTACAAGAAGGTTTTAATGTCCGACCATAGTTTGTAAAAAGCGGGTAAGAAAAGGTTCGAATTCCCGAACATACACCATCAAAAGAGGGAGTGGAGGTGTTCCACTGTAAGAAGTTATGAATGTCTGACCATAGTTGGTAAAAAGCGGGTAAGAAAAGGTGAAAATACCCGACTGTACACAATCAATAGCGGGAGCGGAGTTGTTTGGCTACTAAAAGGTGTGAAAGTCCGACCCTGGTTTGTAAAAAGCGGGTAAGAGAAGGTGCGAATGCCCGACAATGTATGATCAAAAGAGGGAGCGGAGGTTTTCGGCTGCAAGAAGGTCTGAATGTCCAACAATAATTTTGTAAAAACCGGGGAAGAAAAGGCTCGAAAGCCCGACTATACATCATCAAAAGCGGGAGCGGAGGTGTTCAGCTGCAAGAAGGTCTGAATGTCCATCAATAATTGCTAGAAAACATGAAAGAAAATTTTCGAATATCAAAGCACACATCATCATAAGCGGGAGAGGAGGTGTTCAGCTGCAAGAAGGTGTGAATTTCCGACCATAGTTTGTAAAAAATGGGTAAGAAAAGGTGCGAATGCTCAACCATACATCATCAAAAGCAGGAGTGGATGTGTTCGGCTAAAAGAAGTTTTGAATGTCCGACCATAGTTCGTAAAATGCGGGTAAGAAAAGGTTCGAATGCCCGAACATACACCATCAAAAGAGGGAGCGGAGGTGTTCCGCTGTAAGACGGTGTGAATGTCCAACAATAGTTGGTAAAAAGCGGGTAAGAAAAGGTTAAAATACCCGACTGTACACAATCAATAGCGGGAGCGGAGTTGTTCGGCTACAAGAAGGTGTGAAAGTCCGACCATGGTTTGTAAAAAGCGGGTAAGAAAAGGTTCGAATGCCCGAATATATACCATCAAAAGCGGAAGCGGAGGTGTTCGGCTGCAAGAAGGTGTGAACGTCCAACCAAAGTTTGTAAAAAGCAGTGAAGAAAAGTTTCGAATATCCAACCAAACATAATCAAAAGCGGGAGCAGAGCTGTTCGACTGCAAGTAGGTGTGAATGTCAGATCATAATTTGCAAAAAGCTGATGAGAAAGGGTGAGAATGCCCGACTATACACCATCAAATGCGGGAGCGGAAGTGTTCGGCTGTGAGTAGGTGTGAATGTCAAACCATAATTGCTGAAAAATGTGTTAGAAAAGACTAGAATGCCGGACCATACATCATCAAAAGCTGGAAAAGTGGTGTTCGGCTGCAAGTAGGTGTGAATGTCCAGCCATAATTACTCACAAACCGGTAAAAAAAGGTAGTATTGCCAGACCATACATTATCAAAACAGGGAGCGGAGGTGGTTCAGCTGCAAGGTGTGAATGTCTGACTAAAGTTTATAAAAAGCGGGTAAGACAAGGTGCGAATGCCTGACAATGTATGATCAAATGAGGGAGCGGAGGTTTTCGGCTGCAAGGTCTGAATGTACAACCATAATTTGTAAAAACCGGGGAAGAAAAGGCTCGAAAGCCCGACTATACACCATCAAAAGCGGGAGCGGAGGTGTTCGGCTGCAAGTAGGTGTGAATGTTCGACCATAATTTGTAAAAAGCGGGTAAGAAAAGGTTTGAATGCCCGACTATATATTAACAAAAGCAGGAGGAGAGGTCTTCGGATGAGAGTGGGTGAGAATTTCCAACCATAATCTATAAAATACGGTGAAAAAAAATATGTGAATGCCTCATAGAACACTAAAAGCGGAAGTGTTCGGCTGCAAGAAGGTGTGAATGTCCGACTATATTTGGTGAAAAGCAGGTGAAGCAAGGTCTGAATGCCCAACCTTACATCATCAAAAGCGAGATCAGAGGTGTTTGGCTGCAAGAAGGCCATAGTTTGCCAAAAGCGGGTAAGCTGCGAATGACCGACTAAATATCAACAAAAGTGGGGGCGGAGGTCTTCGGATGCAAGTGGGTGTGAATATCCCACCATACAAGTATGGTGGAGAGGAAGCTGTGAATGGCCGACCATAGTAAAAGGCGGGTGAGAGAAGGTGCGATTGTCAAACCATACATAATCAAAAAAGGGAGCGGAGGTGTTCTGCTGTAAGAAGGTGTGAATGTCCAACCATAGTTGGTAAAAAGCGGGTAACAAAAGGTTAAAATACCCGACTGTACACAATCAATAGCGGGAGCGGAGTTGTTCGGCTACTAAAAGGTGTGAAAGTCCGACCATGGTTTGTAAAAAGCGGGTAAGAAAAGGTGCGAATGCCCGACAATGTATGATCAAAAGAGGGAGTGGAGGTTTTCGGCTGCAAGAAGGTCTGAATGTCCAACCATAATTTGTAAAAACCGGGGAAGAAAAGGCTCGAAAGCCCGACTATACACCATCAAAAGTGGGAGCGGAGGTGTTCAGCTGCAAGAAGGTGTGAATGTCTACCCATAATTACTGAAAAATGGGTAAGAAAAGGTGCGAATGCCTAACCATACATCATCAAAAGAGGGAGCGGAGGTGATCCGCTGTAAGACGGTGTGAATGTCCGACCATAGATGGTAAAAAGCGGGTAAGAAAAGGTTAAATTACCCGACTGTACACAATCAAAAGAGGGAGCGGAGTTGTTCAGCTAAGAGAAGGTGTGAAAGTCCGACCTTGGTTTGTAAAAAGCGGGTAAGAAAAGGTTCGTATGCCCGAATATACACCATCAAAAGCGGAAGCGGAGGTGTTCGGCTGCAAGATATTGTGAACGTCCGACCAAAGTTTGTAAAAAGCAGTTAAGAAAAGGTTCGAATATCTAACCAAACATAATCAAAAGCGGGAGCAGAGCTGTTCGACTGGAAGTAGGTGTGAATGTCAGATCATAATTTGCAAAAAGCTGATGAGAAAGGGTGAGAATGCCCGACTATACACCATCAAATGCGGTAGCGGAGTTGTTCGGCTGTGAGTAGGTGTGAATCTCCAACCATAATTGCTGAAAAATGTGTTAGAAAAGGTAAAAATGCCGGTCCATACATAATCAAAATCGGGAGAGGTGGTGTTCAGCTGCAAGAAGGTCTAAATGTCCATCAATAATTGCTAGAAAACATGAAAGAAAATTTTCGAAAATCAAACCACACATGATCATAAGTGGGAGAGGAGGTGTTCAGCTGCAAGAAGGTGTGAATGTCCACCCATAATACCTGAAAAATGGGTAAAAAAAAGGTGCGAATGCCCAACCATACATCATCAAAAGCAGGAGTGCATGTGTTCGGCTACAAGAAGGTGTGAACGTCCAACCAAAGTTTGTAAAAAGCAGTTAAGAAAAGGTTCGAATATCCAACCATACATAATCAAAAGCGGGAGCAGAGCTGTTCGACTGCAAGTAGGTGTGAATGTCAGATCATAATTTGCAAAAAGCTGATGAGAAAGGGTGAGAATGCCCGACTATACACCATCAAATGCGGGAGCGGAGTTGTTCGGCTGTGAGTAGGTGTGAATCTCCGACCATAATTGCTGAAAAATGTGTTAGAAAAGGTAAGAATGCCGGTCCATACATCATCAAAAGCGAGAGAGGTTGTGTTCGGCTGCAAGTAGGTGTGAATGTCCAGCCATAATTACTCACAAACGGGTAAGAAAAGGTAGTATTGCCAGACCATATATGATCAAAACAGGGAGCGGAGGTGGTTCAGCTGCAAGAAGGTTTGAATGTCCGACTAAAGTTCAAATATATTAACAAAAGCGGGAGGAGAGGTCTTCGGATGAGAGTGGTTGAAAATTTCCAACCATAATGTATAAAATGCGGTGAAAAAAAGGTGTGATAGAACACTAAAAGGTGGAGCGGAAGTGTTCGGCTGCAAGAAGGTGTGAATGTTCGACTATATTTGGTGAAAAGCAGGTGAAGCAAGGTCTGAATGCCCAACCTTACATCATCAAAAGCGAGATCAGAGGTGTTTGGCTGCAAGAAGGCCATAGTTTGCCAAAAGCGGGTAAGGTGCGAATGTCCGACTAAATATCAACAAAATTTGGGGCGGAGGTCTTCGGATGCAAGTGGGTGTGAATGTCCGACTATATTTGGTGAAAAGCAGGTGAAGCAAGGTCTGAATGCCCAACCTTACATCATCAAAAGCGAGATCAGAGGTGTTTGGCTGCAAGAAGGCCATAGTTTGCCAAAAGCGGGTAAGGTGCGAATGACCGACTAAATATCAACAAAAGTGGGGGCGGAGGTCTTCGGATGCAAGTGGGTGTGAATATCCCACCATACAAGTATGGTGGAGAGGAAGCTGTGAATGGCCGACCATAGTAAAAGGCGGGTGAGAGAAGGTGCGAATGTCAAACCATACATAATCAAAACAGGGAGCGGAGGTGTTCTGCTGTAAGAAGGTGTGAATGTCCAACCATAGTTGGTAAAAAGCGGGTAAGAACAGGTTAAAATTCCCGACTGTACACAATCAATAGCGGGAGCGGAGTTGTTCGGCTACTAAAAGGTGTGAAAGTCCGACCATGGTTTGTAAAAAGCGGGTAAGAAAAGGTGCGAATGCCCGACAATGTATGATCAAAAGAGGGAGTGGAGGTTTTCGGCTGCAAGAAGGTCTGAATGTCCAACCATAATTTGTAAAAACCGGGGAAGAAAAGGCTCGAAAGCCCGACTATACACCATCAAAAGTGGGAGCGGAGGTGTTCAGCTGCAAGACGGTCTGAATGTCTATCAATAATTGCTAGAAAACATGAAAGAAAATTTTCGAATATCAAACTGCACATGATCATAAGCGGGAGAGGAGGTGTTCAGCTGCAAGAAGGTGTGAATGTCTACCCATAATTACTGAAAAATGGGTAAGAAAAGGTGCGAATGCCTAACCATACATCATCAAAAGAGGGAGCGGAGGTGTTCCGCTGTAAGACGGTGTGAATGTCCGACCATAGATGGTAAAAAGCGGGTAAGAAAAGGATAAATTACCCGACTGTACACAATCAAAAGAGGGAGCGGAGTCGTTCAGCTAAGAGAAGGTGTGAAAGTCCGACCTTGGTTTGTAAAAAGCGGGTAAGAAAAGGTTCGTATGCCCGAATATACACTATCAAAACCGGAAGCGTAGGTGTTCGGCTGCAAGAAGGTGTGAACGTCCGACCAAAGTTTGTAAAAAGCAGTTAAGAAAAGGTTCGAATATCTAACCAAACATAATCAAAAGCGGGAGCAGAGCTGTTCAACTGGAAGTAGGTGTGAATGTCAGATCATAATTTGCAAAAAGCTCATGAGAAAGGGTGAGAATGCCCGACTATACATCATCAAATGCGGGAGCGGAGTTGTTCGGCTGTGAGTAGGTGTGAATCTCCGACCATAATTGCTGAAAAATGTGTTAGAAAAGGTAAAAATGCCGGTCCATACATCATCAAAATCGGGAGAGGTGGTGTTCAGCTGCAAGAAGGTCTAAATGTGCATCAATAATTGCTAGAAAACATGAAAGAAAATTTTCGAAAATCAAACCACACATGATCATAAGTGGGAGAGGAGGTGTTCAGCTGCAAGAAGGTGTGAATGTCCACCCATAATACCTGAAAAATGGGTAAAAAAAAGGTGCGAATGCCCAACCATACATCATCAAAAGCAGGAGTGCATGTGTTCGGCTACAAGAAGGTGTGAACGTCCAACCAAAGTTTGTAAAAAGCAGTTAAGAAAAGGTTCGAATATCCAACCAAACATAATCAAAAGCGGGAGCAGAGCTGTTCGACTGCAAGTAGGTGTGAATGTCAGATCATAATTTGCAAAAAGCTGATGAGAAAGGGTGAGAATGCCCGACTATACACCATCAAATGCGGGAGCGGAGTTGTTCGGCTGTGAGTAGGTGTGAATCTCCGACCATAATTGCTGAAAAATGTGTTAGAAAAGGTAAGAATGCCGGTCCATACATCATCAAAAGCGAGAGAGGTTGTGTTCGGCTGCAAGTAGGTGTGACTGTTCGACTAAAGTTTGTAAAAAGTGGGTAAGACAAGGTGCGAATGCCTGACAATGTATGATCAAAAGCGGAAGCGGAGGTGTTCAGCTGCAAGAAGGTCTACATGTCCATCAATAATTGCTAGAAAACATGAAAGAAACTTTTCCAAAATCAAACCGCACATGATCATAAGTGGGATAGGAGGTGTTCAGCTGCAAGGTGTGAATGTCCACCCATAATTCCTGAAAAATGGGCAAAAAAAAGGTGTGAATGCCCAACCATACATCATCAAAAGCGGGAGTGGAAGTGTTCGGCTACAAGAAGGTGTGAACGTCCAACCAAAATATGTAAAAAGCAGTTAAGAAAAGGTTTGAATATCCAACCAAACATAATCAAAAGCGGGAGCAGAGCTTTTCGACTGCAAGTAGGTGTGAATGTCAGATCATAATTTGCAAAAAGCTGATGAGAAAGGGTGAGAATGCCCGACTATACATCATCAAATGCGGGAGCGGAGTTGTTCGGCTGTGAGTAGGTGTGAATCTCCGACCATAATTGCTGAAAAATGTGTTAGAAAAGGTAAAAATGCCGGTCCATACATCATCAAAAGCGAGAGAGGTTGTGTTCGGCTGCAAGTAGGTGTGAATGTCCAGCCATAATTACTCACAAACGGGTAAGAAAAGGTAGTATTGCCAGACCATATATGATCAAAACAGGGAGCGGAGGTGGTTCAGCTGCAAGAAGGTTTGAATGTCTCCGACTAAAGTTCAAATATATTAAAGAAAGCGGGAGGAGAGGTCTTCGGATGAGAGTGGTTGAAAATTTCCGACCATAATGTATAAAATGCGGTGAAAAAAAGGTGTGATAGAACACTAAAAGGTGGAGCGGAAGTGTTCGGCTGCAAGAAGGTGTGAATGTCCGACTATATTTGGTGAAAAGCAGGTGAAGCAAGGTCTGAATGCCCAACCTTACATCATCAAAAGCGAGATCAGAGGTGTTTGGCTGCAAGAAGGCAATAGTTTGCCAAAAGCGGGTAAGGTGCGAATGTCCGACTAAATATCAACAAAATTTGGGGCAGAGGTCTTCGGATGCAAGTGGGTGTGAATATCCAACCATACAAGTATGGTGGAGAGGAAGCTGTGAATAGCCGACCATAGTTTGGAAAAAGCGGGTAAGAAAAGGTTTGAAGACCCGAACATACACCATCAAAAGAGGGAGCGGAGGTGTTCCGCTGTACGAAGGTGTGAATGTCCGACCATAGTTGGTAAAAAGCGGGTAAGAAAAGGTTAAAATACCCGACTGTACACAATCAATAGCGGGAGCGGATGTGTTCGGCTACAAGAAGGTGTGAAAGTCCGACCATGGTTTGTAAAAAGCGGGTAAGAAAAGGTGCGAATGTCCAACAATGTATGATCAAAAGAGAGAGCGGAGGTTTTCGGATACAAGAAGGTTTGAATGTCCCACCATAGTTTGTAAAAAGCGGGTAAGAAAAGGTTCGAATGCCCGACTATACACAATCAATAGCGGGAGCGGATGTGTTCGGCTACAAGAAGGTGTGAAAGTCCGATCATGGTTTGTAAAAACCGGGAAGAAAAGGCTCGAAAGCCCGACTATACACCATCAAAAAGAAGGTTTGAATGTCCATCAATAATTGCTTTGAAACAAGAAAGTAAATTTTCGAATATCAAACCGTACATGATCATAAGCGGGAGAGGAGGTGTTCCGCTGTAAGACAGTGTGAATGTCCGACCATAGTTGGTAAAAAGCGGGTAAGAAAAGGTTAAAATACCCGACTGTACACAATCAATAGCGGGAGCGGAGTTGTTCGGCTACTAAAAGGTGTGAAAGTCCGACCCTGGTTTGTAAAAAGCGGGTAAGAAAAGGTTCGAATGCCCGAACATACACCATCAAAAGAGGGAGCGGAGGTGTTCCGCTGTAAGACGGTGTGAATGTCCGATCATAGTTGGTAAAAAGCGGGTAAGAAAAGGTTAAAATACCCGACTGTACACAATCAAAAGAGGGAGCGGAGTTGTTCAGCTAAGAGAAGGTGTGAAAGTCCGACCATGGTTTGTAAAAAGCGGGTAAGAAAAGGTTCGTATGCCCGAATATACACTATCAAAACCGGAAGCGTAGGTGTTCGGCTGCAAGAAGGTGTGAACGTCCGACCAAAGTTTGTAAAAAAGCAGTTAAGAAAAGGTTCGAATATCTAACCAAACATAATCAAAAGCGGGAGCAGAGCTGTTCGACTGCAAGTAGGTGTGAATGTCAGAGAATAATTTGCAAAAAGCTGATGAAAAAGGGTGAGAAATCCCGACTATACACCATCAAATGCGGTAGCGGAGTTGTTCGGCTGTGAGTAGGTGTGATTCTCCAACCATAATTGCTGAAAAATGTGTTAGAAAAGGTAAGAATGCCGGTCCATACATCATCAAAAGCGGGAGAGGTGGTGTTCGGCTGCAAGTAGGTGTGAATGTCCATTAATAATTGCTTTAAAACATGAAAGAAAATTTTCGAATATCAAACCTTACATGATCATTAGCGGGAGAGGAGGTGTTCAGCTGCAAGAAGATGTGAATATCCACCCATAATTACTGAAAAATGGGTAGGAAAAGATGCGAATGTCCAACCATAAATTATCAAAAGCAGGAGTGGAGTTGTTCAGCTACAAGAAGGTATGAAAGTCCAACCATGGTTTGTAAAAAGCGGGTAAGAGAAGGTTCGAATACCCGAATATATACCATCAAAAGCGGAAGCGGGGGTGTTCGGCTGCAAGAAGGTGTGAACGTCCGACCAAAGTTTGTAAAAAGCAGTTAAGAAAAGGTTTGAATACCCAACCGAACATAATCAAAAGCGGGAGCAGAGCTGTTCGACTGCAAGTAGGTGTGAATGTCAGATCATAATTGCTGAAAAATGTGATAGAAAAGACTAGAATGCCGGACAATACATCATCAAAAGCGGGAGAGATTGTTTTTCGGCTGCAAGTAGATGTGAATGTCCAGCCATAATTACTCACAAACGGGGGAAGAAAAGGTAGTATTTCCAGACCACACATGATCAAAACAGGGAGCGGAGGTTTTCGGCTGCAAGGTCTGAATGTCCAACCGTAATTTGTAAAAATCGGGGAAGAAAAGGCTCGAAAGCCCAACTATACACCATCAAAAGCGGGAGCAGAGGTGTTCAGGTGCAAGAAGGTCTGAATGTCCGACCAATAATTACTGAAAAATGGGTAAGAAAAGGTGCGAATGCCAAATCATACATCATCAAAAGCAGGAGCGGATGTGTTCGGCTACAAGAAGGTTTGAATGTCCAACCATAGTAAGTAATAGGTGGGTAAGAAAAGGCTCGAATGCCCGACTATACACCATCAAAAGCGGAAGCGGAGGTGTTCGGCTGCAAGACGGTGTGAACGTCCAACCAAAGTTTGTAAAAAGCATTAAGAAAATGTTCGAATATACAACCAAACATAATCAAAAGCGGGAATAGAGCTGTTCGACTTCAAGTAGGTGTGAATATCAGATCATAATTTGCAAAAAGCTGATGAGAAAGGGTGAGAATGCCCGACTATACACTATCAAATGTGGGAGCGGAGGTGTTCGTCTGTGAGTAGGTGTGAATGTCCGACCATAATTGCTGAAAAATGTGTTAGAAAAGGTAAGAATGCCGGACCATATATCATCAAAAGCGGGAGAGGTTGTGTTCGGCTGCAAGAAGGTGTGAATGTCCAGCCATAATTACTCACAAACGGGTAAGAAAAGGTACTATTGCCAGACCATATATGATCAAAACAGGGAGCGGAGGTGGTTCAGCTGCAAGAAGGTTTGAATGTCCGACTAAAGTTTGTAAAAAGCGGGTAAGACAAGGTGTGAATGCCCGACAATGTATGATCAAAAGAGGAGCGGAGGTTTTCGGCTGCAAGAAGGTCTGAATGTCCACCCATAATTACTGAAAAATGGGTAAGAAAAGGTGCGAAAGCCCAACCGCACATGATCATAAGTGGATGAGAAGGTGTTTGACTGCAAGTAGGTGTGAATGTAAGATCATAATTTGTAAAAATCGGGTAAGAAAAGGTAAGAATGCCCAACCATAAATTATCAAAAGCGGCAGCAGAGTTTCGGCTGGTATTTATCAATGTCTAGATAGATTTCAACAAAAAACAACGTTGTACTTTGCAGTAAAAGAAAGAGCAAATCAAAAGTTTTAGGAATCCGAGAATAAGCTTATTTTCATGAGTTCTGCACGATTTCGGATTTTATGTATAAAATGAATTCCTTCACGCAAACTAAGTTAACACTGCTTTGTCCTTCATATGTACCCATTTCTACATATATTTCAAGCATAAACTTCCTCATATTACCCTGAATGAGAAAGAGCCACACTTGTGATTAAGCCATACCTCCCTTTTGAGGAGTTCTGCATGATTTGGGATTTTATCTATAAAATTAATTCCTTCACTCAAACTATGTTAAAACGGCTTTTACCTTCATATATATCAATGTCTCGATAGATTTAAACAAAAAAACAACATTGTACTTTGCAATAAAAGAAAGAGCAAATCAAAAGTTTTAGGAATCCGAGAATAAGCTTACTTTCATGAGTTCTGCACGATTACGGATTTTATGTATAAAATGAATTCATTCACTCAAACCAAGTTAAAACTGCTTTTTCCTTCATATTTATCAATGTCTAGATCGACTTAAACAAAGAACATTGTATTTTGCAGTAGAAGAAAGAGCAAAACTGAAGGATCAGGAATCCGAGAATAAGCTTATTTTCTTAAGGGCAAGAGGGAACTGCTTTGTCCTTCATATTTATCAATGTGTAGATGGATTTCAACTTCTTCTACTGCAAAGTCCAATGTTTTTCTTTGTTGAAGTCGATCTAGACATTGATGAATATGGAAGGACAAAGCAGTTTTAACTTGGTTTGAGCAAAGCAATTCATTTTATAGCAAAATCCGAAATCGTGCAGAACTCATGAAAGCAGGCTTATACTCGGATTCCTGAAACTTTAGATTTGCTCTTTCTTTTACTGCAAAGTACAACGTTGTTTTTTTGTTTAAATATTTCTAGACATGGTAAATATGAAGGACAAATGAGTTTTAACATAGTTTGAGTGAAGTAATGCATTTTATAAGCAAAATCCCAAATCATGCAGAACTCACGAAATGCTTTTTCTCGCTTTTCACTGCTTTTTACAAACTTTGGTCGGACGTTCACACCTTCTTGCATCCGAACACCTCCGCTTCCGCTTTTGATGATGTATATTCGGTCATTCGAACCTTTTTTTACCCGCTTTTTACAAACCATTGTCGGACTTTCACACCTTCTTGCAGCCGAACACCACCTCTCCCGCTTTTGATGATGTATGGTCCAGTATTCTTACCTTTTCTAACACATTTTTCAGCAATTATGGTCGGACATTCACACCTACTCACAGCTGGACACCTCCGCTCCCGCTTTTGATCGTACAATGTCGGGACATCGCTCCTTGTCTTACCAGCTTTTTACAAACTTTAGTCGAACATTCACACCTTCTTGCAGCTGAACACCTCCACTCCCGCTTTTGATGATGTATAGTCGGGCTTTCGAGCATTTTCTTACCCGGTTTTTACAAATTATGGTTGGACATTCAGACCTTGCAGCCGAACACCTCCGCTCTCTCTTTTGATCATACATTGTTGGGCATTCGCACCTTGTCTTACCCGCTTTTTACAAACTATAGTCAGACATTCACACCTTGCAGCTGAACCTCCGCTCCCTGTTTTGATCATGTATGGTCTGGCAATACTACCTTTTCTTCCCCCGTTTGTGAGTAATTATGGCTGGACATTCACACCTACTTGCAGTCGAACAGCTCTGCTCCCGCTTTTGATTATGTTTGGTTGGATATTCGAACCTTTTCTTAACTGCTTTTTACAAACCATGGTCGGACTTTCACACCTTCTTGTAGCCGAACAACTCCGCTCCCGCTATTGATTGTGTACAGTCGGGTATTTTAACCTTTTCTTACCCGCTTTTTACCAACTATGGTCGGACATTCACACCGTCTTACAGCGGAACACCTCCGCTCCCGCTTTTTATGGTGTATAGTCAGGCATTCGAACCTTTTCTTACCCGCTATTTACAAACTATGGTAGGACATTCAAAGCTTCGTGTATCCGAAAACCTCCGCTCTCTCTTTTGATCATACATTGTCGGACATTCGCACCTTTTCTTACCCGCTTTTTACAAACCATGGTCGGACTGTCACACCTTCTTGTAGCCGAACACATCCGCTCCCGCTATTGATTGTGTACAGTCGGGTATTTTAACCTTTTCTTACCCGCTTTATACCAACTATTGTTGGACATTCACACCGTCTTACAGCGGAACACCTCCACTCCCTCTTTTGATGGTGTATGTTCGGGCATTCGAACCTTTTCTTACCCGCATTTTACGAACTATGGTCGGACATTCAAACCTTCTTTTAGCCGAACACATCCACTCCTGCTTTTGATGATGTATGGTTGAGCATTCGCACCTTTTCTTACCCATTTTTTACAAACTATGGTCGGACATTCACACCTTCTTGCAGCTGAACACCTCCTCTCCCGCTTATGATGATGTGTGGTTTGATATTCGAAAATTTTCTTTCATGTTTTCTAGCAATTATTGATGGACATTCAGACCTTCTTGCAGCTGAACACCTCCGCTCCCCCTTTTGATGATGTATAGTCGGGCTTTCGAGCCTTTTCTTCCCCGGTTTTTATAAAATTATTGTTGGACATTCAGACCTTCTTGCAGCCGAAAACCTCCGCTCCCTCTTTTGATCATACATTGTCGGGCATTCGCACCTTCTCTTACCCGCTTTTTACAAACCAGGGTCGGACTTTCACACCTTTTAGTAGCCGAACAACTCCGCTCCCGCTATTGATCGTGTACAGTCGGGTATTTTCACCTTTTCTTACCCGCTTTTTACCAACTATGGTCAGACATTCACACCTTCTTACAGTGGAACACCTCCGCTCCCTGTTTTGATGGTGTATGTTCGGGCATTCGAACCTTTTCTTACCCGCTTTTTACAAACTATGGTCGGACATTAAAACCTTCTTGCAGCTGAACACCTCCGCTCCAGCTGTTGATGGTGTATAGTCGGGCTTTCGAGCCTTTTCTTCCCCGATTTTTACAAATTATGGATGGACATTCAGACCTTCTTTCAGCCGAAAACCTCCGCTCCCTCTTTTGATCATACATTGTCGGGCATTCGCACCTTTTCTTACCCGCTTTTTACAATTCATGGTCGGACTTTCACACCTTTTAGTAGCGGAACAACTCTGCTCCCGCTATTGATTGTGTACAATAGGGTATTTTAACCTTTTCTTACCTTCTTTTTGCCAATTATGGTTGGACATTCACACCTTCTTACAGCGGAACATACATTTTTCTTACCTCTCTCTACCTTTTAGTGTTCTATGGGGTATTCACACCTTTTTTTTCACCGCATTTTATAGATTATGGTTGGAAATTCTCACCCACTCTTATCCGAAGACCTCTCCTCCTGCTTTGGTTAATATATAGTCGGGCATTCGAACCTTTTCTTACCCGCTTTTTACAAATTATGGTCGAACATTCACACCTACTTGCAGCCGAACACCTCCGCTCCCGCTTTTGATGGTGTATAGTCGGGCTTTCGAGCCTTTTCTTCCCCGGTTTTTACAAATTATGGTTGGACATTCAGACCTTGCAGCCGAAAACCTCCGCTCCCTCTTTTGATCATACATTGTCAGGCATTCGCACCTACTTGCAGCCGAATACTTCCGCTCCACCTTTTAGTGATGTATGGTTGGCATTTGCACCTTTTCTTACCCTTTCTTACCCTACTGATTGCTTAAGATTAAGTTGTTTTTTCTCAAACTACAACATTTTTTTAATTGTTGAAACTTGATTTGAAGTGGATAAATAAGGAGGACAAACAGTTTTGAGTCAGGCTGATAGAAGGAATTAATTTTATAGCAAAATCTGTATTTCGTCATATGTCGAGAGATGCTTATTGCTGAAGAAGTACAAAGTACAACGTTGTTTATCGTTGAAACTTGATTAGACATGAATAAATATGAAGGACAAAGCAGTCTTAACTTGGTTAGAGTTAAGGTTTTATAGGAGAATCCGAATTCGTGCATAACTCGTAAAATAGAGCTTATTTTCGGATTCCTGAAGAATGAGTCTGGTTCTTTCTCATAATACAAAGTTTGTTGTTTATTGTTGAAACTTCATCAGAAGTGAAGAAATAAATGAATGCCTATCAACAAATGTGGGATCTAAACTCTAGTGCTTCCTCTAAAATAATTTCCTTTCTCAATTCAGAAATGTGTGTGTGTAAGTTACAACACCCGTGACACCAAAACGGCTTTCTTTTCTCTCTTTTCTCTACACTCTGCACTGTGAGAACACACACCAAATCAGAAAGGCTTTTTTCTCTCTTTTCTACATTATGGACTGTGGGGACACAAAACCGCTCTCTCTTTTTTTTTTTGATTGTGTGCCAGGGCGTTGTCTCACGTATTAGATTATGCTTACGATACGAATGGGTTTATCAGTCACATCAGAATCCATACATACTGATCCTCCCGTAATAAAATGGTCGGATCTTATCAAACACACTTTGTTTCTTGTGACAATCAAGTCAGCGAAACAGCGTATACACGTCAAGACACTGAATCAAGTTTGCCACAAGAACTCATAAGTTTGGCAGTATTGCTCTGCCGTCAGCAATCATACACCCATTTTATTTTCGTGAGACATGTGCAGGCACCTGTTCATCTACTGTTCTATCACTATGAATTAGTTTATCTATTATCAATAAGGATACTTCTACAACTACTATCAAAGTATGTCCAGACTTCTTATGTTGTCAGTTGCTATATATGAATAAGTGGGTAGCTACTGACAAGCATTAAGCATGTCACAGAGCCCAAACATATAACATTTCAGGACACACCACACAGTTAACAACCACCGTGAAGTGTCAAAGCCCAAACATGTAACATTCAACAGGACACTTACACAACACATTCAAATCAAACAGTCAGACAACATATAAGAACATATACCCCAGCCGGCATTGCTCCCTGCCTATTTTCCTACAGCTCACTATGTGTGCGCACACCTTTATTCACAAACTCTTCAACTTATACTCTTTTACCGAAGCTGCTACAGCTCGATTGGCCGAATACGAATAATCCTAATTCGGTGAATTTGACATCTGCCTTACATGTAACAGATTAGCGGTTTAGCAGTTTTAATTTAGTTTGAGTGAAGGAATTCATTTTATAGCAAAATCCGAAATCGTGAAGAACTCATGAAAGTAAGCTTATTCTCGGATTCCTGAAACTTTAGATTTGCTATTTCTTTTACTGCAAAGTACAACGTTGGTTTTTTTGTTTAAATCTTTCAAGACATGGTAAATATGAAGGACAAAGCAGTTTTAACATAGTTTGAGTGAAGAAATTCATTTTATTGATAAAATCCCAAGAGTCTGCTGAGAAAAGAGAGTGAATGCGAAGTAGACTTTAACACGGCTCTGGGAGCGAGCCGAGTGCGGGCTAACCGGGAGAATTGCTTGAAAGAAACGCGACACCGAATGAGCGGTCAGAACAAAGCCTCAATACAGTTTTCCCGTGGTGTTTTTGTTGCTGCCTTGTCTTTTGCACAGAGTAAAAGACAAGGCAGCCATCGAATAGGGCCCGATTGTTCCTACTTGGTCAGCCGAGGAGCAAGGGGGGGGGGGGGGGAGCAAGCGTTTCAACCGAGCAAAGCTCACCATGGGGAAGGTGGCTATGCCAACTAGCCTGATGCCCTGCTCCCGCAGTGACGGATAATCGTACTCTGGTTTCTCTTCATAACGTACAAGTCTTTCACCTTTTACTAAAGACTTCTGTGGAGAGCAGCACTAATGAGTTGTTTCTATTTTTGGCAGGCTTTACCTTTGCGGGTGAAGCCCTTTCTGTCTGTGCAAAAGAAATCTTGTTACTGTGCAGAGTGACTTCTCTGAGTAGAGTCGCCTTACTTGTTGCGACTGTGCCGATGTTCGAAGCTGGAGTGCAAAGTTGTTGCTTGAATGGTGCTTGCTGGAGCGTGCGGGAGTGCAAAGTTATACCATTTAAAAGGGCTGAAGAGTGCTCAGTGCAGCGGGTGGGCGGAGGTGCAAAGTGACACTCTGGCCACCTATGGCCATAAAAAGAACAGGGGTGTTAGCGGACAAGTGCGCATTGTGCCAGGAAGGGCCCTCGGACGTGAACCAGTGGACAGTTGTCGCTTCTCGGCCTTTTGGCTAAGATCAAGTGTAGTATCTGTTCTTATCAGTTTAATATCTGATATGTCCTCTATACGAGGACTACATATTAAATGGATTTTTAGCAATAGGAGTTGAAAAAGTAGCTTGCTCCGTTCACTCCAAGCATTTACCCCGTACTGCAGTGCCGCTGGGAACGGTGCGCTCTTCTCTACTCTTGTGAAAAAGCAAACAGCGGTGCAGGATGCAAGTTTCAGGGAGCCCAAGATGAAACTTTCTTTTAGTCTGCTGAGAAAAGAGAGTGAATGCGATGTAGACTTTAACCCGGCTATGGGAGCGAGCCGAGTGTCGGCTAACCGGGAGAATTGCTTGAAAGAAACGCCATACCAAATGAGCGGTCAGAACAAAGCCTCAATACGGTGTTCCCGTTGTGTTTTTGTTGCTGCCGCTGTTTGCTTTTTCACAAGAGCGCACCTGTTGAGGGGGGCTCTGGGGGGGCCTGGGTGATGGTGGGTCTCAGGCCCGGGCTGCTGCGACTGGTGTGACCGGGTGGTTTGTTTGTTTGTTTTTTGTTGTTGTTTGTTTGTTTTTTGTAGAGGTCCTCCGGAGTGGGGTTGGGTTGAGTGGGGTGGGGCGGGATGGGTACCTTCTGGGGGTACAGTAGCTCCCAGAATATGGTCGCTGCAGGCCCCGAGCCTGGTGGACATCAGGCCCTCCTGTCCTGTGTTGGCTCCCTGGTAGCGGGGATGCCTATTGCAGCCAGTCCCTGGCTGCCCCCAGTGTATATCCCCATTCTCCCTTCTGGCTCCTGTACACAGCACACACTCACACATGAAGGGTTTTGGGGGCGTGTGTGTTCGGTGGGGTGTAGTGGACTCTGCAGTAGTTGCACTCTGCAGTTCCCACCCCTGTTTTAATTACACCTTAGACATTACTACTTATCAAACACACTCACACACACACATTAGGTCTTGGGGGGTGGTTACACTGAGTGGCATCTGGTGGGCGGGGCTCTTTGGGTATGTAGGCTGCCCAGAGGGCCACGCTCCCAGTTCTACAAGTTTGGCTGCCCCTCAATTTTAATTGCTCACTATTAGAAAATATTGAAGAGCCAGAAGGGTGAGGGGAGGGGTCTTCTTCGCACACCCCTGCTTCCTGGTTGCTGCTCGGGGCGGGAGGGGCCAGGAGGATTAATTAATTGTTCTGCTGGTTTGGGGTCTGTGGTGGCTGGGGGGCTGCTGGCCCCCTGGTGTGCCCGCTGCACTACACCCCAGCGGAGTCGAGGGAGGGAGGACGTGTGGGTGTATGGGACATGAAAGTGTGTGTGGTAATGATTGGGCCTGGATCTTGGACTTGCTGTCGCCTGGCCTGCCTGTGCTTCTCCCGATGGGGGGGGCGGCGTGGCCTCTCTCCGCTGCTCGCGACTTCACCCACCTGTGGGCACGTCTTGACTCCCAGGGCACTTGGCCAGGGGTGCTGGGGCAGGCGCTGACCCACTGTGTGGCTGTCTGGGGCGCTTGGCCCTCCTGGGTATTGGGTGGGGCCTCTGTCGGGGGGTTTGGGGGCGCTCGGGCTCCTGGGGCCCGGATCCAGTGCACGGCCCATGTCTGGGCGGCTGGGGCCTGGCGACGTCGGTGGGCTGTTGCCCCTGGCTCCCGGAGGGCCTCTGCCCTATGCTTATGGGGGCTCTTTCCGGGGGCTTCCTCTGCAGTCTTCTGGGTGGATGCGTGGTTGCCCCTGCGGTGGGCTTCCTGGGTTCTGTGCTCTGTGGGGGCTGCTGGTGGCCTGGGTCTTGTGGCCCTCTCTGCCTGCTTCTGATTGCTTGGGGGGGCTGTGGATTGTGGCCCTGTACGCTTATACACTCATAACTAAGCACGGTTATCATGTAGGTCCTGTGCCATGGGTGTTGCATGTTCTCACACACACACAACCACATTCATTAGTCCAGTAGCATGGTCGCTAAGCAGTTGATGTATTATCATGTCGTCTCAGGTCATCTATATCCACAGCTGTGTTGTATGCGATGTATGTTCTGTTTTTCTCTTCTTTCCTCTTCTTCTTTCCTTGTCCCCCGGTCCGGTTCAGTTCTATTACATGTCATATATTGTAAACAGAAATAAATAAATGGGCATCAAGGGGAGCTTTACATTTATAAAACTTCCCTTGGCAAAGCAAATCTGTTTGGCATCAAAGGTATTCAGACTACAATTCTGCTGCCATAATGCTGAACACGATAAGGGGAAAAAAAAAAAAAGTAGAGAAGACAGTTCTGCCGAAAGCCAGGGACTAGACCTGTTCTAAGTTCTGTACTTTTTAAAAGGGAGCCAACACAGGACAGGAGGGCCTGATGTCCACCAGGCTCGGGGCCTGCAGCGACCATATTCTGGGAGCTACTGTACCCCCAGAAGGTACCCATCCCGCCCCACCCCACTCAACCCAACCCCACTCCGGAGGACCTCTACAAAAAACAAACAAACAACAACAAAAAACAAACAAACAAACCACCCGGTCACACCAGTCGCAGCAGCCCGGGCCTGAGACCCACCATCACCCAGGCCCCCCCAGAGCCCCCCTCAACAGGTGCGCTCTTGTGAAAAAGCAAACAGCGGCAGCAACAAAAACACAACGGGAACACCGTATTGAGGCTTTGTTCTGACCGCTCATTTGGTATGGCGTTTCTTTCAAGCAATTCTCCCGGTTAGCCGACACTCGGCTCGCTCCCATAGCCGGGTTAAAGTCTACATCGCATTCACTCTCTTTTCTCAGCAGACTAAAAGAAAGTTTCATCTTGGGCTCCCTGAAACTTGCATCCTGCACCGCTGTTTGCTTTTTCACAAGAGTAGAGAAGAACGCACCGTTCCCAGCGTCACTGCAGTACGGGGTCAATGCTTGGAGTGAACGGAGCAAGCTACTTTTTCAACTCCTATTGCTAAAAATCCATTTAATATGTAGTCCTCGTATAGAGGACATATCAGATATTAAACTGATAAGAACAGATACTACACTTGATCTTAGCCAAAAGGCCGAGAAGCGACAACTGTCCACTGGTTCACGTCCGAGGGCCCTTCCTGGCACAATGCGCACTTGTCCGCTAACACCCCTGTTCTTTTTATGGCCATAGGTGGCCAGAGTGTCACTTTGCACCTCCGCCCACCCCGCTGCACTGAGCACTCTTCAGCCCTTTTAAATGGTATAACTTTGCACTCCCGCACGCTCCAGCAAGCACCATTCAAGCAACAACTTTGCACTCCAGCTTCGAACATCGGCACAGTCGCAACAAGTAAGGCGACTCTACTCAGAGAAGTCACTCTGCACAGTAACAAGATTTCTTTTGCACAGACAGAAAGGGCTTCACCCGCAAAGGTAAAGCCTGCCAAAAATAGAAACAACTCATTAGTGCTGCTCTCCACAGAAGTCTTTAGTAAAAGGTGAAAGACTTGTACGTTATGAAGAGAAACCAGAGTACGATTATCCGTCACTGCGGGAGCAGGGCATCAGGCTAGTTGGCATAGCCACCTTCCCCATGGTGAGCTTTGCTTGGTTGAAACGCTTGCTCCCCCCCCCCCCCCCCCCCCCCCCCCCTTGCTCCTCGGCTGACCAAGTAGGAACAATCGGGGCCCTATTCGATGGCTGCCTTGTCTTTTACTCTGTGCAAAAGACAAGGCAGCAACAAAAACACCACGGGAACACCGTATTGAGGCTTTGTTCTGACCGCTCATTCGGTGTCGCGTTTCTTTCAAGCAATTCTCCCGGTTAGCCCGCACTCGGCTCGCTCCCAGAGCCGTGTTAAAGTCTACTTCGCATTCACTCTCTTTTCTCAGCAGACTCTTGGGATTTTATCAATAAAATGAATTCCTTCACTCAAACTATGTTAAAACTGCTTTGTCCTTCATATTTACCATGTCTTGAAAGATTTAAACAAAAAAACCAACGTTGTACTTTGCAGTAAAAGAAATAGCAAATCTAAAGTTTCAGGAATCCGAGAATAAGCTTACTTTCATGAGTTCTTCACGATTTCGGATTTTGCTATAAAATGAATTCCTTCACTCAAACTAAATTAAAACTGCTAAACCGCTAATCTGTTACATGTAAGGCAGATGTCAAATTCACCGAATTAGGATTATTCGGTATTCGGCCAATCGAGCTGTAGCAGCTTCGGTAAAAGAGTATAAGTTGAAGAGTTTGTGAATAAAGGTGTGCGCACACATAGTGAGCTGTAGGAAAATAGGCAGGGAGCAATGCCGGCTGGGGTATATGTTCTTGTATGTTGTCTGACTGTTTGATTTGAATGTGTTGTGTAAGTGTCCTGTTGAATGTTACATGTTTGGGCTTTGACACTTCACGGTGGTTGTTAACTGTGTGGTGTGTCCTGAAATGTTATATGTTTGGGCTGTGTGACATGCTTAATGCTTGTCAGTAGCTACCCACTTATTCATATATAGCAACTGACAACATAAGAAGTCTGGACATACTTTGATAGTAGTTGTAGAAGTATCCTTATTGATAATAGATAAACTAATTCATAGTGATAGAACAGTAGATGAACAGGTGCCTGCACATGTCTCACGAAAATAAAATGGGTGTATGATTGCTGACGGCAGAGCAATACTGCCAAACTTATGAGTTCTTGTGGCAAACTTGATTCAGTGTCTTGACGTGTATACGCTGTTTCGCTGACTTGATTGTCACAAGAAACAAAGTGTGTTTGATAAGATCCGACCATTTTATTACGGGAGGATCAGTATGTATGGATTCTGATGTGACTGATAAACCCATTCGTATCGTAAGCATAATCTAATACGTGAGACAACGCCCTGGCACACAATCAAAAAAAAAAAGAGAGAGCGGTTTTGTGTCCCCACAGTCCATAATGTAGAAAAGAGAGAAAAAAGCCTTTCTGATTTGGTGTGTGTTCTCACAGTGCAGAGTGTAGAGAAAAGAGAGAAAAGAAAGCCGTTTTGGTGTCACGGGTGTTGTAACTTACACACACACATTTCTGAATTGAGAAAGGAAATAATTTTAGAGGAAGCACTAGAGTTTAGATCCCACATTTGTTGATAGGCATTCATTTATTTCTTCACTTCTGATGAAGTTTCAACAATAAACAACAAACTTTGTATTATGAGAAAGAACCAGACTCATTCTTCAGGAATCCGAAAATAAGCTCTATTTTACGAGTTATGCACGAATTCGGATTCTCCTATAAAACCTTAACTCTAACCAAGTTAAGACTGCTTTGTCCTTCATATTTATTCATGTCTAATCAAGTTTCAACGATAAACAACGTTGTACTTTGTACTTCTTCAGCAATAAGCATCTCTCGACATATGACGAAATACAGATTTTGCTATAAAATTAATTCCTTCTATCAGCCTGACTCAAAACTGTTTGTCCTCCTTATTTATCCACTTCAAATCAAGTTTCAACAATTAAAAAAATGTTGTAGTTTGAGAAAAAACAACTTAATCTTAAGCAATCAGTAGGGTAAGAAAGGGTAAGAAAAGGTGCAAATGCCAACCATACATCACTAAAAGGTGGAGCGGAAGTATTCGGCTGCAAGTAGGTGCGAATGCCTGACAATGTATGATCAAAAGAGGGAGCGGAGGTTTTCGGCTGCAAGGTCTGAATGTCCAACCATAATTTGTAAAAACCGGGGAAGAAAAGGCTCGAAAGCCCGACTATACACCATCAAAAGCGGGAGCGGAGGTGTTCGGCTGCAAGTAGGTGTGAATGTTCGACCATAATTTGTAAAAAGCGGGTAAGAAAAGGTTCGAATGCCCGACTATATATTAACCAAAGCAGGAGGAGAGGTCTTCGGATAAGAGTGGGTGAGAATTTACAACCATAATCTATAAAATGCGGTGAAAAAAAAGGTGTGAATACCCCATAGAACACTAAAAGGTAGAGCGGAAGTGTTCGGCTGCAAGAAGGTGTGAATGTCTGACCATAGTTTGTAAAAAGCGGGTAAGAAAAGGTTCGAATGCCCGAACATACACCATCAAAAGAGGGAGCGGAGGTGTTCCGCTGTAAGACGGTGTGAATGTCCAACCATAGTTGGTAAAAAGCGGGTAAGAAAAGGTTAAAATACCCGACTGTACACAATCAATAGCGGGAGCGGAGTTGTTCGGCTACAAGAAGGTGTGAAAGTCCGACCATGGTTTGTAAAAAGCGGGTAAGAAACGGTGCGAATGCCCGACAATGTATGATCAAAAGAGGGAGTGGAGGTTTTCGGCTGCAAGAAGGTCTGAATGTCCAACCATAATTTGTAAAAAACCGGGGAAGAAAAGGCTCGAAAGCCCGACTATACACCATCAAAAGTGGGAGCGGAGGTGTTCAGCTTCAAGACGGTCTGAATGTCCATCAATAATTGCTAGAAAACATGAAAGAAAATTTTCGAATATCAAACTGCACATGATCATAAGCAGGAGAGGAGGTGTTCATATGCAAGAAGGTGTGAATGTCTACCCATAATTACTGAAAAATGGGTAAGAAAAGGTGCGAATGCCTAACCATACATCATCAAAAGAGGGAGCGGAGGTGTTCCGCTGTAAGACGGTGTGAATGTCCAACCATAGATGGTAAAAAGCGGGTAAGAAAAGGTTAAATTACCCGACTGTACACAATCAAAAGAGGGAGCGGAGTTGTTCAGCTAAGAGAAGGTGTGAAAGTCCGACCTTGGTTTGTAAAAAGCGGGTAAGAAAAGGTTCGTATGCCCGAATATACACCATCAAAAGCGGAAGCGGAGGTGTTCGGCTGCAAGATATTGTGAACGTCCGACCAAAGTTTTTAAAAAGCAGTTAAGAAAAGGTTCGACTATCTAACCAAACATAAGAATGAGTCTTTTCCGCTGTAGAATGCCCGACTATAGACCATCAAATGCGGGAGCGGAGGTGTTCGGCTCTGAGTAGGTGTGAATGTCCGACCATAATTGCTGAAGAATGTGTTAGAAAAGGTAAGAATGCTGGACCATACATCATCAAAAGCGGTAGAGATGGTGTTCGGCTGCAAAAAGGTGTGACTGTTCGACTAAAGTTTGTAAAAAGTGGGTAAGACAAAGTGCGAATGCCTGACAATGTATGATCAAAAGCGGGAGCGGAGGTGTTCAGCTGCAAGAAGGTCTACATGTCCATCAATAATTGCTAGAAAACATGAAAGAAACTTTTCGAAAATCAAACCGCACATGATCATAAGTGGGATAGGAGGTGTTCAGCTGCAAGGTGTGAATGTCCACCCATAATTCCTGAAAAATGGGCAAAAAAAGGTGTGAATGCCCAACCATACATCATCAAAAGCAGGAGTGGAAGTTTTCAGCTACAAGAAGGTGTGAACGTCCAACCAAAATATGTAAAAAGAAGTTAAGAAAAGGTTCGAATATCCAACCAAACATAATCAAAAGCGGGAGCAGAGCTGTTCGACTGCAAGTAGGTGTGAATGTCAGATCATAATTTGCAAAAAGCTGATGAGAAAGGGTGAGAATGCCCGACTATACATCATCAAATGCGGGAGCGGAGTTGTTTGGCTGTGAGTAGGTGTGAATCTCCGACCATAATTGCTGAAAAATGTGTTAGAAAAGGTAAAAATGCCGGTCCATACATCATCAAAAGCTAGAGAGGTTGTGTTCGGCTGCAAGTAGGTGTGAATGTCCAGCCATAATTACTCACAAACGGGTAAGAAAAGGTAGTATTGCCAGACCATATATGATCAAAACAGGGAGCGGAGGTGGTTCAGCTGCAAGAAGGTTTGAATGTCAAACTAAAGTTCAAATATATTAACAAAAGCGGGAGGAGAGGTCTTCGGATGAAATTGGTTGAAAATTTCCAACCATAATGTATAAAATGCGGTGAAAAAAAAGGTGTGATAGAACACTAAAAGGTGGAGCGGAAGTGTTCGGCTGCAAGAAGGTGTGAATGTCCGACTATATTTGGTGAAAAGCAGGTGAAGCAAGGTCTGAATGCCCAACCTTACATCATCAAAAGCAAGATCAGAGTTGTTTGGCTGCAAGAAGGCCATAGTTTGCCAAAAGCGGGTAAGGTGCGAATGTCCGACTAAATATCAACAAAATTTGGGGCGGAGGTTTTCGGATGCAAGTGGGTGGGAATATCCCACCATACAAGTATGGTGGAGAGGAAGCTGTGAATAGCCGACCATAGTTTGGAAAAAGCGGGTAAGAAAAGGTTTGAATGCCCGAACATACACCATCAAAAGAGGGAGCGGAGGTGTTCCGCTGTACGAAGGTGTGAATGTCCGACCATACTTGGTAAAAAGCGGGTAAGAAAAGGGTTAAAATACCCGACTGTACACAATCAATAGCGGGAGCGGATGTGTTCGGCTACAAGAAGGTGTGACAGTCCGACCATGGTTTGTAAAAAGCGGGTAAGAAAAGGTGCGAATGTCCGAAAATGTATGATCAAAAGAGAGAGCGGAGGTTTTCGGATACACGAAGGTTTGAATGTCCTACCATAGTTTGTAAATAGCGGGTAAGAAAAGGTTCGAATGCCCGACTATACACCATAAAAAGCGGGAGCGGAGGTGTTCCGCTGTAAGACGGTGTGAATGTCCGACCATAGTTGGTAAAAAGCGGGTAAGAAAAGGTTAAAATACCCGACTGTATACAATCAATAGCGGGAGCGGAAGTGTTCGGCTACAAGAAGGTGTGAAGAAGATGCAGTAGAAGAAGTTGAAATCCATCTACACATTGATAAATATGAAGGACAAAGCAGATCCCACTTGCCCATAAGAAAATAAGCTTATTCTCGGATTCCTGATCCTTCAGTGTTGCTCTTTCTTCTACTGCAAAATACAGTGTTGTTCTTTGTTGAAGTCGATCTAGACATTGATAAATATGAAGGAAAAAGCAGTTTTAACTTGGTTTGAGTGAATGAATTCATTTTATACATAAAATCCGAAATCGTGCAGAACTCATGAAAATAAGCTTATTCTCGGATTCCTAAAACTTTTGATTGGCTCTTTCTTTTACTGCAAAGTACAACGTTGTTTTTTTGTTTAAATCTATCGAGACATTGATAAATATGAAGGTAAAAGCCGTTTTAACATAGTTTGAGTGAAGGAATTGATTTTATAGAAAAAATCCCAAATCATGCAGAACTCCTCAAAAGGGGCGTATGGCTTAATCACAAGTGTGGTTCTTTCTCATTCAGGGTAGTATGAGGAAGTTTATGCTTGAAATATATGTAGAAATGGGTACATATGAAGGACAAAGCAGTGTTAACTTAGTTTGAGAGAAGGAATTCATTTTATACATAAAATCCCAAATCATGCAGAACGTATGAAAAGAAGCTTATTCTCGGATTCCTGATCCTTCAGTTTTGCTCTTTCTTCTACTGCAAAATACAATGTTGTTCTTTGTTGAAGTCGATCTAGACATTGATAAATATGAAGGAAAAAGCAGTTTTAACTTGGTTTGAGTGAATGAATTCATTTTATACATAAAATCCCAAATCGTGCAGAACTCATGAAAATAAGCTTATTCTCGGATTCCTAAAACTTTTGATTTGCTCTTTCTTTTATTGCAAAGTACAACGTTGTTTTTTTGCTTAAATCTATTGAGACATTGATAAATATGAAGGTAAAAGCCGTTTTAACATAGTTTGAGTGAAGGAATTAATTTTATAGATAAAATCCCAAATCATGCAGAACTCCTCAAAAGGGAGGTATGGCTTAATCACAAGTGTGGCTCTTTCTCATTCAGGGTAGTATGAGGAAGTTTATGCTTGAAATATATGTAGAAATGGGTACATATGAAGGACAAAGCAGTGTTAACTTAGTTTGAGAGAAGGAATTCATTTTATACATAAAATCCCAAATCATGCAGAACGTATGAAAAGAAGCTTATTCTCGGATTCCTGATCCTTCAGTTTTGCTCTTTCTTCTACTGCAAAATACAATGTTGTTCTTTGTTGAAGTCGATCTAGACATTGATAAATATGAAGGAAAAAGCAGTTTTAACTTGGTTTGAGTGAATGAATTCATTTTATACATAAAATCCGAAATCGTGCAGAACTCATGAAAATAAGCTTATTCTCGGATTCCTAAAACTTTTGATTTGCTCTTTCTTTTATTGCAAAGTACAACGTTGTTTTTTTGTTTAAATCTATTGAGACATTGATAAATATGAAGGTAAAAGCCGTTTTAACATAGTTTGAGTGAAGGAATTAATTTTATAGATAAAATCCCAAATCATGCAGAACTCCTCAAAAGGGAGGTATGGCTTAATCACAAGTGTGGCTCTTTCTCATTCAGGGTAGTATGAGGAAGTTTATACTTGAAATATATGTAGAAATGGGTACATATGAAGGACAAAGCAGTGTTAACTTAGTTTGCGTGAAGAAATTCATTTTATACATAAAATCCGAAATCGTGCAGAACTCATGAAAATAAGCTTATTCTCGGATTCCTAAAACTTTTGATTTGCACTTTCTTTTACTGCAAAGTACAACGTTGTTTTTTGTTGAAATCTATCTAGACATTGATAAATACCAGCCGAAACTCTGCTGCCGCTTTTGATAATTTATGGTTGGGCATTCTTACCTTTTCTTACCCGCTTTTTACAAATTATGATCTTAGATTCACACCTACTTGCACTACTTACTACCTTCTCATCCACTTATGATCATGTGCGGTTGGGCTTTCGCACCTTTTCTTACCCATTTTTCAGTAATTATGGGTGGACATTCAGACCTTCTTGCAGCCGAAAACCTCCGCTCCTCTTTTGATCATACATTGTCGGGCATTCACACCTTGTCTTACCCGCTTTTTACAAACTTTAGTCGGACATTCAAACCTTCTTGCAGCTGAACCACCTCCGCTCCCTGTTTTGATCATATATGGTCTGGCAATAGTACCTTTTCTTACCCATTTTTCAGCAATTATGGTCGGACATTCACACCTACTCACAGACGAACACCTCCGCTCCCACATTTGATAGTGTATAGTCGGGCATTCTCACCCTTTCTCATCAGCTTTTTGCAAATTATGATCTGATATTCACACCTACTTGCAGTCGAACAGCTCTGCTCCCACTTTTGATTATGTTTGGTTGGATATTCGAACATTTTCTTAATGCTTTTTACAAACTTTGGTTGGACGTTCACACCGTCTTGCAGCCGAACACCTCCGCTTCCGCTTTTGATGGTGTATAGTCGGGCATTCGAGCCTTTTCTTACCCACCTATTACTTACTATGGTTGGACATTCAAACCTTCTTGTAGCCGAACACATCCGCTCCTGCTTTTGATGATGTATGATTTGGCATTCGCACCTTTTCTTACCCATTTTTCAGTAATTATTGGTCGGACATTCAGACCTTCTTGCACCTGAACACCTCTGCTCCCGCTTTTAATGGTGTATAGTTGGGCTTTCGAGCCTTTTCTTCCCCGATTTTTACAAATTACGGTTGGACATTCAGACCTTGCAGCCGAAAACCTCCGCTCCCTCTTTTGATCATACATTGTCGGGCATTCGCCCCTTGTCTTACATGGTTTTTACAAACTTTAGTCAGACATTCACACCTTGCAGCTGAACCACCTCCACTCCCTGTTTTGATCATGTGTGGTCTGGAAATACTACCTTTTCTTCCCCCGTTTGTGAGTAATTATGGCTGGACATTCACATCTACTTGCAGCCGAAAAACAATCTCTCCCGCTTTTGATGATGTGTTGTCCGGCATTCTAGTCTTTTCTATCACATTTTTCAGCAATTATGATCTGACATTCACACCTACTTGCAGTCGAACAGCTCTGCTCCCGCTTTTGATTATGTTCGGTTGGGTATTCAAACCTTTTCTTAACTGCTTTTTACAAACTTTGGTCGGACGTTCACACCTTCTTGCAGCCGAACACCCCCGCTTCCGCTTTTGATGGTATATATTCGGGTATTCGAACCTTCTCTTACCCGCTTTTTACAAACCATGGTTGGACTTTCATACCTTCTTGTAGCTGAACAACTCCACTCCTGCTTTTGATAATTTATGGTTGGACATTCGCATCTTTTCCTACCAATTTTTCAGTAATTATGGGTGGATATTCACATCTTCTTGCAGCTGAACACCTCCTCTCCCGCTAATGATCATGTAAGGTTTGATATTCGAAAATTTTCTTTCATGTTTTAAAGCAATTATTAATGGACATTCACACCTACTTGCAGCCGAACACCACCTCTCCCGCTTTTGATGATGTATGATTTGGCATTCGCACCTTTTCTTACCCATTTTTCAGTAATTATTGGTCGGACATTCAGACCTTCTTGCACCTGAACACCTCTGCTCCCGCTTTTGATGGTGTATAGTTGGGCTTTCGAGCCTTTTCTTCCCCGATTTTTACAAATTACGGTTGGACATTCAGACCTTGCAGCCGAAAACCTCCGCTCCCTCTTTTGATCATACATTGTCGGGCATTCGCCCCTTGTCTTACACGGTTTTTACAAACTTTAGTCAGACATTCACACCTTGCAGCTGAACCACCTCCACTCCCTGTTTTGATCATGTGTGGTCTGGAAATACTACCTTTTCTTCCCCCGTTTGTGAGTAATTATGGCTGGACATTCACATCTACTTGCAGCCGAAAAACAATCTCTCCCGCTTTTGATGATGTGTTGTCCGGCATTCTAGTCTTTTCTATCACATTTTTCAGCAATTATGATCTGACATTCACACCTACTTGCAGTCGAACAGCTCTGCTCCCGCTTTTGATTATGTTCGGTTGGGTATTCAAACCTTTTCTTAACTGCTTTTTACAAACTTTGGTCGGACGTTCACACCTTCTTGCAGCCGAACACCCCCGCTTCCGCTTTTGATGGTATATATTCGGGTATTCGAACCTTCTCTTACCCGCTTTTTACAAATCATGGTTGGACTTTCATACCTTCTTGTAGCTGAACAACTCCACTCCTGCTTTTGATAATTTATGGTTGGACATTCGCATCTTTTCCTACCAATTTTTCAGTAATTATGGGTGGATATTCACATCTTCTTGCAGCTGAACACCTCCTCTCCCGCTAATGATCATGTAAGGTTTGATATTCGAAAATTTTCTTTCATGTTTTAAAGCAATTATTAATGGACATTCACACCTACTTGCAGCCGAACACCACCTCTCCCGCTTTTGATGATGTATGGACCGGCATTCTTACCTTTTCTAACACATTTTTCAGCAATTATGGTTGGAGAATCACACCTACTCACAGCCGAACAACTCCGCAAACGCATTTGATGGTGTATAGTCGGGATTTCTCACCCTTTTTCATCAGCTTTTTGCAAATTATTCTCTGACATTCACACCTACTTGCAGTCGAACAGCTCTGCTCCCGCTTTTGATTATGTTTGGTTAGATATTCGAACCTTTTCTTAACTGCTTTTTTACAAACTTTGGTCGGACGTTCACACCTTCTTGCAGCCGAACACCTACGCTTCCGGTTTTGATAGTGTATATTCGGGCATACGAACCTTTTCTTACCCGCTTTTTAGAAACCATGGTCGGACTTTCACACCTTCTCTTAGCTGAACAACTCCGCTCCCTCTTTTGATTGTGTACAGTCGGGTATTTTAACCTTTTCTTACCCGCTTTTTACCAACTATGATCGGACATTCACACCGTCTTACAGCGGAACACCTCCGCTCCCTCTTTTGATGGTGTATGTTCGGGCATTCGAACCTTTTCTTACCCGCTTTTTACAAACCAGGGTCGGACTTTCACACCTTTTAGTAGCCGAACAACTCCGCTCCCGCTATTGATT
>NW_027325603.1:0-30935 GCF_036924035.1 Leuresthes tenuis | reverse complement strand
GTTTGCGAGGCTGTGGCCTCTGCATGTGCAGAGCTTGTGCGCCAAACTTTAGGGCGTATTTGCGCCGGCATATCATTAGTGCAAAATGTTTTGGGTAAAAAATAGGCTATTAAAAGGAACTGTCGGAATGGCGGTATGTTAAAAAAAAAAAAACATACCGCCATTCCGACCATAGGAGGAAAAAAGTGTCGGAATGGTGGGACGTTTGATAAAAAATTAAGTGTCGCCATTCCGACAATTGGAGACCCATGACGGAATGGCGAGATGTCGGAATAGCAGCATGTAACCATGATGAAGGAGAGACCATTTGAGCAGCACAGCCATTTCGCAGCACAGGGACAGCAGTCCAAGTTACAGGATCTCCCACGTGGTATCACCTGTCACATTGTGTCAAGGCATCAAAAGAAGAAAAAATCACCAAACTCAAGGACAAAAAGACGAAGACGCCGGTGAACGAAGAGAGAGTACTGACAAACCAGAAATACAAAAGGATTCTCGATATCAAAATCCAGAAGAAGAGGCTAACAATGCCACGAACACTTACGATGCTGGGAATGATGCCAGCAATGAACAGAGAAGAAGATTCAGTGTCATCAATCTGCAACACGTGCCTCTAATGAGGGGGTGAATATAGAATCCTCAACGATTACAACGTCTCTGGGAACTGTGACAAAAACAAGGTTTAAACCATTTTGATATATATTGTAACCTATTGGCTAAGGAATAGTGCTGAAAATGAGGTAAATCTAATCCACCATTGTCCTTGGTCTTCTGTAGGGTTTTTAAACTAATACGTGGTGGTTTGTTTTTCCACAGAAATTTGGAGATGCATGAATCTAGTTACTTAAACCAAGTAGCAGATGGTTTTATGGGGATCATTGAGAACAAATAGTTAACTTTTGGTAGTATCATCATTTTAATGGATGTAATTCTCCCCATAAGTGATATAGGTAAGGACTTCCAACGAGAGAGATCGTCCTCTACTGTCTTTAATAATTGCACATAATTTAGCTTTGTTAGCTCTGAGAGCCTGGAGGAAATGTTTATGCCTAAATATCTAATATTTCCTGACTGTAAAGTGATCGCAGGTATATTATGGACCCTGCAGTTAATGGGCAGAACTTTGGTCTTAGACCAGTTGATAGAGTAGTCAGAAAGTGCTGAGAATTTATTTATGAGTGTGATCGTGTGAGTGAGAGACGTCTGTGAGTTCTGAAGGAAAAGGCTCCCGGAGGGCCTCTGCCCTATGCTTATGGGGGCTCTTTCCGGGGGATTCCTCTGCAGTCTTCTGGGTGAATGCATGGTTGCCCCTGCGGTGGGCTTCCTGGGTTCTGTGCTCTGTGGGGGCTGCTGGTGGCCTGGGTCTTGTGGCCCTCTCTGCCTGCTTCTGATTGCTTGGGGGGGCAGTGGATTGTGGCCCTGTACGCTTATACACTCATAACTAAGCACGGTTATCATGTAGGTCCTGTGCCATGGGTGTTGCATGTTCTCGCACACACACACACACATTCATTAGTCCAGTAGCATGGTCGCTAAGCAGTTGATGTATTATCATGTCGTCTCAGGTCATCTATATCCACAGCTGTGTTGTATGCGATTGCCGCTTCTTGTGCTTGTTTTTGTTTGTTTGTGTGTTTGTTTTTTCTCTGCTTGTCTGCTTTCAGGTGCTCCTGGTGGCGCTAAGCCTGGAATCCCCTCAGAGGCCATGGATTGTTGTCTGTTTTGTTTTTTACAGGTGTAGCAGCTGGTTGTCTGGTTTTTGTTTCTATTTTTGTTCTCTTTCCTCTTCTTTCCTCTTCTTCTTTCCTTGTCCCCCGGTCCGGTTCAGTTCAGTTCATGTCATATATTGTAAACAGAAATAAATAAATGGGCATCAAGGGGAGCTTTACATTTATAAAACTTCCCTTGGCAAAACAAATCTGTTTGGCATCAAAGGTATTCAGACTACAATTCTTCTGACATAATGCTGAACAGGACAAGGGGAAAAAAAAGTAAAGAAGACAGTTCTGCCGAAAGCCAGGGATAGACCTGTTCTAAGTTCTATACTTTTTAAAAGGGGCGTGTTTATCAACTATGGAATTAGAAGATTTACAAAAATGGTCAAGTGCTAGATCTTCATCTGGGATTTTAACAGTGTCATATAACTATTCAACAGATCAGTTAAAAAAAAGCCTGCTCATGGAGATGTTTCAGGATCTGGATACCAAGCGTGGACCTAATGTTTTCATTTTTGCAATTCTGATACAGGCTATTGAGCAGTGATAACTAACACCAAGTTCAGATACTGCGGATTTTCTACCTTTGATTTGTTAAGATTGAGCCAATCAGGGACAACCTTGAAGGATCTCTTTGGTTTTGTAGGATCTGTAATTACCTGAGAAAGGTTGATATTGGTACACACCTTTTTTAAATGATCAGAGGCAGAGTTCAACTTGTTTAAATTAAAATTGCCACACAGAGATTGGGTTTAGGCCACATGCACACAGAATGACCTCAACAAATATAAGAAATATTAAACATTTACACATGGATTTTTGAATACATGTAGAGGAATGATACTTTGAAATGTGCTCATTGCGGAGTTATGCTCAGTTGAGTAATGAAGGTTGAACTATTCTGGGAAAGAGGTTCTATTCCCAGCATCATGATGGACACTCCTGATATAGAAGGTTTCGCTAACGCATTGGAATTGTTTTACTATTTTCATATGCATGTGCAATGAAGAATGGCTTGTTGCTGATAAATGCAAAGAAGAACAGCTTACACATAGATGCTCACATATAGGCTGCTGAATGCAATGAAGACCTGCTTATCCAGTAAAGTTCAATGTCAATGTGTAATATTCAATTAGGATTTGCAAAACAGTGAAGTTAAACAATGAATGGGTCCATAGTCGGTATGAGAAGACTACAGGAATATTTACCTGGGTGTACGTTCAAACAGAGATGAAAAAATTGCGATAAATAATTGTTTGTTTGTTAGTATGTATATGAATGTTATGTGTATAAACTGTGTTGGGTTATAGTTACTCAGTAGTGTCTCAGTGAAACAACCGACGGGGGAAGCCTTGCGGTGACAACAAAAGCAGTGTTTTACTGATCAGTCAAGTTTTCCAGTGTACTCCATACAAACTGGTTGGCTACTGAAGGGATAGAAAATGGGGAATACTTGTTTTAAAGCAAACAAGGAATTAGATGGGAAAAATACATGTTTTAACGGGACCCAGACAATATTAAATACTCAGACAGATGGGAGAAGAAGTGTAGTTTTGTAGGAAATCACAAAATTATTACATAAAATTAGTGAAATCAATTGAAGAATGCCTTTCTGAAGAGCTGTTTACCACAGATGAGCAGCTTTGCAACCAAGCACATTGTAGATCGCTTTACTGCCAAAATGATCTAATTTAATGGATTGGTTTAGACATGCATAACAGCATTTTAAGAACAAAGAGAGAAACAAAAAGGGACAACGCTTCATGGTGGAAGGTGATGTATAAATAACTGTGTATATGATGAAGGAGAGACCATTTGAGCAGCACAGCCATTTCGCAGCACAGGGACAGCAGTCCAAGTTAAAGGATCTCCCACGTGGTATCACCTGTCACACTGTCTCAAGGCATCAAAAGAAGAAAAAATCACCAAACTCAAGGACAAAGAGACGAAGACTCCGGTGAACGAAGAGAGAGGACTGACAAACCAGAAATACAAAAGGATGCTCGATATCAAGATCCAGAAGAAGAGGCTAACAATGCCACGAACACTTACGATGCTGGGAATGATGCCAGCAATGAACAGAGAAGAAGATTCAGTGTCATCAATCTGCAACACGTGCCTCTAATGAGGGGGTGAATATAGAATCCTCAACAATTACAACGTCTCTGGGAACTGTGACAACAACAAGGTTTAAACCATTTTGATATATATTGTAACCTATTGTCTAAGGAATAGTGCTGAAAATGAGGTCAATCTAATCCACCACTGTCCTTGGTCTTCTGTAGGGTTTTTAAACTAATACGTGGTGGTTTGTTTTTCCACAGAAATTTGGAGATGCATGAATCTAGTGACTTAAACCAAGTAGCAGATGGTTTTATGGGGATCATTGAGAACAAATAGTTAACTTTTGGTAGTATCATCATTTTAATGGATGTAACTCTCCCCATAAGTGATATAGGTAAGGACTTCCAACGAGAGATCGTCCTCTACTGTCTTTAATAATTGCACATAATTTAGCTTTGTTAGCTCTGAGAGCCTGGAGGAAATGTTTATGCCTAAATATCTAATATTTCCTGACTGTAAAGTGATCGCAGGTATATTATGGACCCTACAGTTAATGGGCAGAACTGTGGTCTTAGACCAGTTGATAGAGTAGTCAGAAAGTGCTGAGAATTTATTTATGAGTGTGATCGTGTGACTGAGAGACGTCTGTGAGTTCTGAAGGAAAAGTAATACATCATCAGCATAAAGACTTATTTTATGCTCAATATTTTGGGATTAATTACTCACAAACGGGTAAGAAAAGGTAGTATTGCCAGACCATACATGATCAAAACAGGGAGCGGAGGTGGTTCAGCTGCAAGGTGTGAATGTCTGACTATAGTTTGTAAAAAGCGGGTAAGATAAGGTGCGAATGCCCGACAATGTATGATCAAAAGAGGGAGCGGAGGGTTTTGGCTACAAGAAGGTTTGAATATCCGACCATAGTTTGTAAAAAGCGGGTAAGAAAAGGTTACCATACATCATCAAAAGCAGGAGTGGATGTGTTCGGCTACAAGAAGATTTGAATGTCCATCAATAATTGCTTTAAAACATGAAAGAAAATTTTCGAATATCAAACCGCACATGATCATAAGCGGGAGAGGAGTTGTTCAGCTGCAAGAAGGTGTGAATGTCCACCCATAATTACTGAAAAATGGGTAAGAAAAGGTGAAAATGCCCAACCACACATCATCAAAAGCAGGAGTGGATGTGTTCGGCTACAAGAAAGTTTGAATGTCCGACCATAGTTTGTAAAAAGCGGGTAAGAAAAGGTTCGAATGCCCGAACATAGACCATCAAAAGAGGGAGCGGAGGTGTTCCGCTGTAAGAAGGTATAAATGTCCGACCATAGTTGGTAAAAAACGGGTAAGAAAAGGTTAAAATACCCGACTGTACACAATCAATAGGGGGAGCGGAGTTGTTTGGCTACAAGAAGGTGTGAAAGTCCGACCATGGTTTGTAAAAAGCGGGTAAGAAAAGGTTCGAATGCCCGAATATATACCATCAAAAGTGGAAGTGGATGTGTTCGGCTGCAAGAAGGTGTGAACGTCCGACCAAAGTTTGTAAAAAGCAGTTAAGAAAAGGTTCGAATATCCAACCAAACATAATCAAAAGCGGGAGCAGAGCTGTTCGACTGCAAGTAGGTGTGAATGTCAGATCATAATTTGCAAAAAGCTGATGAGAAAAGGTGAGAATGCCCGGCTATACACCATCAAATGCGGGAGCGGAAGTGTTCGGCTGTGAGTAGGTGTGAATGTCCAACCATAATTGCTGAAAAATGTGTTAGAAGAGACTAGAATGCCGGACAAGACATCATCAAATGCGGGAGCGGAGTTGTTCGGCTGTGAGTAGGTGTGAATCTCCGAGCATAGTTTGTAAAAAGGGGGTAAGAATAGGTTCGAATGCCCGAACATACACTATCAAAACAGGGAGCTGAGGTGGCTCAGCTGCAAGGTGTGAATGTCTGACTATAGTTTGTAAATAAGGTGCGAATGCCCAACAATGTATAATCAAAAGAGGGAGCGGAGGTTTTCGGCTACAAGAAGGTTTGAATGTCCGACCATAGTTTGTAAAAAGCGGGTAAGAAAAGGTTCAAATGCCTGACTATACACCATCAAAAGCGGGAGCAGAGGTGTTCCGCTGTAAGACGGTGTGAATGTCCGACCATATTTGGTAAAAAGCGGGTAAGAAAAGGTTAAAATACCCGACTGTACACAATCAATAGCGGGAGAGGAGGTGTTCAGCTGCAAGAAGGTGTGAATGTCCACCCATAATTACTGAAAAATGGGTAAGAAAAGGTGCGAATGCCAAACCATACATTATCAAAAGCAGGTGTGAATGTCAGATCATAATTTGCAAAAAGCTGATGAGAAAGGGTGAGAATGCCCGACTATACACCATCAAATGCGGGAGCGGAGTTGTTCGGCTGTGAGTAAGTGTGAATCTCCGACCATAATTGCTGAAAAATGTGTTAGAAAAGGTAAGAATGCCGGTCCATACATCATCAAAAGCGGGAGAGGTGGTGTTCGGCTGCAAGTAGGTGTGAATGTCCAGCCATAATTACTAACAAACGGGTAAGAAAAGGTAGTATTGCCAGACCATACATGATCAAAACAGGGAGCGGAGGTGGTTCAGCTGCAAGAAGGTGTGAATGTCCGACTAAAGTTCAAATATATTAACAAAAGCGGGAGGAGAGGTCTTCGGATGAGAGTGGTTGAGAATTTCCAACCATAATCTATAAAATGCGGTGAAAAAAAAGGTGTGATAGAACACTAAAAGGTGGAGCGGAAGTGTTCGGCTGCAAGAAGGTGTGAATGTCCGACTATATTTGGTGAAAAGCAGGTGAAGCAAGGTCTGAATGCCCAACCTTACATCATCAAAAGCGAGATCAGAGGTGTTTGGCTGCATGAAGGCCATAGTTTGCCAAAAGCGGGTAAGCTGCGAATGACCGACTAAATATCAACAAAAGGTCTTCGGATGCAAGTGGGTGTGAATATCCCACCATACAAGTATGGTGGAGAGGAAGCTGTGAACAGCCGACCATAGTTGGCAAAAAGCGGGTGAGAAAAGGTGCGAATGTCCAACCATACATGATCAAAACAGGGAGCGGAGGTGTTTGGCTGTGACAAGGTGTGAATGTCCACCCAAAATTAATGAAAAGCGGGCAACAAGTAGGTTTGAATGCCCAACCATACATCATCAAAAGCAGGAGTGGATGTGTTCGGCTAGAAGAAGGTTTGAATGTCCGACCATAGTTTGTAAAAAGCGGGTAAGAAAAGGTTCGAATGCCCAAACATAGACCATCAAAAGAGGGAGCGGAGGTGTTCCGCTGTAAGAAGGTGTAAATGTCCGACCATAGTTGGTAAAAAGCGGGTAAGAAAAGGTTAAAATACCCGACTGTACACAATCAATAGCGGGAGCGGAGTTGTTCGGCTACAAGAAGGTGTGAAAGTCCGAGCACGGTTTGTAAAAAGCGGGTAAGAAAAGGTTCGAATGCCCGAATATATACCATCAAAAGTGGAAGTGGAGGTGTTCGGCTGCAAGAAGGTGTGAACGTCCGACCAAAGTTTGTAAAAAGCAGTTAAGAAAAGGTTCGAATATCCAACCAAACATAATCAAAAGCGGGAGCAGAGCTGTTCGACTGCAAGTAGGTGTGAATGTGAGATCATAATTTGCAAAAAGCTGATGAGAAAGGGTGAGAATGCCCGGCTATACACCATCAAATGCGGGAGCGGAAGTGTTCGGCTGTGAGTAGGTGTGAATGTCCGACCATAATTGCTGAAAAATGTGTTAGAAGAGACTAGAATGCCGGACAATACATCATCAAAAGCGGGAGAGGTGGTGTTCGGCTGCAAGTAGGTGTGAATGTCCAGCCATAATTACTCACAAATGGGTAAGAAAAGGTAGTATTGCCAGACCATACATGATCAAAACAGGGAGCGGAGGTGGTTCAGCTGCAAGGTGTGAATGTCTGACTAAAATTTGTAAAAAGCGGGTAAGACAAGGTGCGAATGCCCGACAATGTATGATCAAAAGAGGGAGCAGAGGTGTTCAGCTGCAAGAAGGTCTGAATGTCCACCAATAATTACTGAAAAATGGGTAAGAAAAGGTGCGAATGCCCAACCATACATCATCAAAAGCAGGAGTGGATGTGTTCGGCTACAAGAAGGTTTGAATGTCCGACCAAAGTTTGTAAAAAGCAGGTAAGAAAAGGTGAAAATACCCGACTGTACACAATCAAAAGAGGGAGCGGAGTTGTTCAGCAACAAAGAGTGAAAGTCTGACCATGGTTTGTAAAAAGTGGGTAAGAAAAGGTTTGTATGCCCGAATATACAACATCAAAAGCAGAAGCGGAGGTGTTCGGCTGCTTGAAAGTTTGAACGTCCTACCAAAGTTTGTAAAAAGCAGTTAAGAAAAGTTTCGAATATCCAACCAAACATATTCAAAAAGCGGGAACAGAGTGGTTCAGCTGCAAGAAGGTCTGAATGTCCATCAATAATTGCTTTAAAACATGAAAGAAAATTTTCGAATATCATCCGCACATGATCATAAGAAGGAGAGGTGTTCAGCTGCAAGAAGGTGTGAATGTCCACCCATAATTCCTGAAAAATGGGTAAAAAAAAGGTGCGAATGCCCAACCATACATCATCAAAAGCAGGAGTGGATGTGTTCGGCTACAAGAAGGTGTGAACGTCCAACCAAAGTTTGTAAAAAGCAGTTAAGAAAAGGTTTGAATATCCAACCAAACATAATCAAAAGCGGGAGCATAGCTTTTCGACTGCAAGTAGGTGTGAATGTCAGATCATAATTTGCAAAAAGCTGATGAGAAAGGGTGAGAATGTCCGACTGCACACCATCAAATGCGGGAGCGGAGTTGTTCGGCTGTGAGTAAGTGTGACTCTCTGACCATAATTGTTGAAAAATGTGTTAGAAAAGGTAAGAATGCCGGTCCATACATCATCAAAAGCGAGAGAGGTGGTGTTCGGCTGCAAGTAAGTGTGAATGTCCAGCCATAATTACTCACAAACGGGTAAGAAAAGGTAGTATTGCCAGACCATACATGATCAAAACAGGGAGCGGAGGTGGTTCAGCTGCAAGAAGGTGTGAATGTCCGACTAAAGTTCAAATATATTAACAAAAGCGGGAGGAGAGGTCTTCGGATGAGAGTGGTTGAGAATTTCCAACCATAATCTATAAAATTCGGTGAAAAAAAGGTGTTATAGAACACTAAAAGGTGGAGCGGAAGTGTTCGGCTGCAAGAAAGGTGTGAATGTCCGACTATATTTGATGAAAAGCAGGTGAAGCAAGGTCTGAATGCCCAACCTTACATCATCAAAAGCGAGATCAGAGGTGTTTGGCTGCAAGAAGGCCATAGTTTGCCAAAAGCGGGTAAGCTGCGAATGACCAACTAAATATCAACAAAAGTGGGGGCGGAGGTCTTCGGATGCAACTGGGTGTGAACATCCCAACATACAAGTATGGTGGAGAGGAAGCTGTGAACAGCCAACCATAGTTTGCAAAAAGCGGGTGAGAAAAGGTGCGAATGTCCAACCATACATGATCAAAACAGGGAGCGGAGGTGTTTGGCTGTGACAAGGTGTGAATGTCCACCCAAAATTAATGAAAAGCGGGCAAAAAATTAGGTTTGAATGCCCAAGCATACATCATCAAAAGAAGGAGTGGATGTGTTCGGCTAGAAGAAGGTTTGAATGTCCGAGCATAGTTTGTAAAAAGCGGGTAAGAAAAGGTTCGAATGCCCAAACATACACCATCAAAAGAGGGAGCGGAGGTGTTCCGCTGTAAGAAGGTATGAATGTCCGACCATAGTTGGTAAAAAGTGGGTAAGAAAAGGTTAAAATACCCGACTGTACACAATCAATAGCGGGAGCGGATGTGTTTGGCTACAAGAATGTGTGAAAGTCCGACCATGGTTTGTAAAAAACGGGTAAGAAAAGGTGCGAATAACCGACAATGTATGATCAAAAGAGGGAGCGGAGGTTTTTGGCTACAAGAAGGTTTGAATGTCCGACCATAGTTTGTAAAAAGCGGGTAAGAAAAGGTTCAAATGCCTGACTATACACCATCAAAAGCGGGAGCGGAGGTGTTCCGCTGTAAGACAGTGTGAATGTCCGACCATAGTTGGTAAAAAGCGGGTAAGAAAAGGTTAAAATACCCGACTGTACACAATCAATAGGGGGAGCGGAGTTGTTCGGCTACAAGAAGGTGTGAAAGTCCAACCATGGTTTGTAAAAAGCTGGTAAGAAAAGGTTCGAATGCCCGAATATATACCATCAAAAGCGGAAGCGGAGGTGTTCGGCTGCAAGAAGGTGTGAACGTCCGACCAAAGTTTGTAAAAAGCAGTTAAGAAAAGGTTCGAATATCCAACCAAACATAATCAAAAGCGGGAGCAGAGCTGTTCGACTGCAAGTAGGTGTGAATGTCCAGCCATAATTACTCACAAACGGGTAAGAAAAGGTAGTATTGCCAGACCATACATGATCAAAACAGGGAGCTGAGGTGGTTCAGCACCAAGGTGTGAATGTCTGACTATAGTTTGTACAAATCGTGTAAGATAAGGTGCGAATGCCCGACAATGTATAATCAAAAGAGGGAGCAGAGGTTTTCGGCTACAAGAAGGTTTGAATGTCCGACCATAGTTTGTAAAAAGCGGGTAAGAAAAGGTTCAAATGCCTGACTATACACCATCAAAAGAGGGAGCGGAGATGTTCCGCTGTAAGACGGTGTGAATGTCCGACCATAGTTGGTAAAAAGCGGGTTAGAAATGGTTAAAATACCCGACTGTACACAATCAATAGCGGGAGCGGAGTTGTTCGGCTACAAGAAGGTGTGAAAGTCCAACCATGGTTTGTAAAAAGCTGGTAAGAAAAGGTTCGAATGCCCGAATATATACCATCAAAAGCGGAAGCGGAGGTGTTCGGCTGCAAGAAGGTGTGAACGTCCGACCAAAGTTGGCAAAAAGCAGTAAAGAAAAGGTTCGAATATCCAAACATAATTAAAAGCGAGAGAGATTGTGTTCAGCTGCAAGTAGGTGTGAATATCCAGCCATAATTACTCACAAACGGGTAAGAAAATGTAGTATTGCCAGACCATACCTGATCAAAACAGGGAGCGGAGGTGGTTTAGCTGCAAAAAGGGGTGAATGTCCAACTAAAGTTCAAATATATTAACAAAAGCGGGAGGAGAGGTCTTCGGATTAGAGTGGTTGAGAATTTCCAACCATAATCTATAAAATGTGGTGAAAAAAAAAGGTGTGAAGGAATGAATTTTATAGCAAAATCCGAAATCATGCATAACTCCGCGTATTGCTCAACCAAAGGGATGCTTCTTTCTCATTCAGGGTAATATGAGGAACTTTATGCTTGATACATTTTAGACATGGATAACTATGAAGGACAAAGCAATTTTAACTTGGTTTGAGCAAAGCAATTCATTTTATAGGAAAATCCGAAATCGTGCAGGACTCATGAAAGTAAGCTTTTTCTCGGATTCCTGATCCTCCAGTGTTGCTCTTTCCTATAATGAAAAATACAGCCTTGTTCTTTGTTGAAATTTATATAGACATTGATAAATATGAAGAACAAAGCAGTTTCCACTTTGTTTGAGTGAAGGAATTAATTTTATAGCAAAATCCCAAATCAAGCAGAACGGATTCCAAGTTTTCGGATTCCTGATCCTTCAGTGTTGCTATTTCTTCTACTGCAAAATACAATGTTGTTCTTTGTTGAAGTAAATCTAGACATTGATAAATATGAAGGACAAAGCAGTTTTCACTTGGTTTGAGTGAAGGAATTCATTTTATACATAAAATCCCAAATCATGCAAAACGTATGAAAAGAAGCTTATTCTCGGATTCCTGATCCTTCAGTGTTGCTTTTTCTTCTACTGCAAAATACAATGTTGTTCTTTGTTGAAGTCGATCTAGACATTGATAAATATGAAGGACAAAGCAGTTTTAACTTGGTTTGAGTGAAGGAATTCATTTTATACATAAAATCCCAAATCATGCAGAACGTATGAAAATAAGCTTATTCTCGGATTACTGATCCTTCAGTGTTGCTCTTTCTTCTACTGCAAAATCCAGTGTTGTTCTTTGTTGAAGTCAATCTAGACATTGATAAATATGAAGGACAAAGCAGTTTTAACATAGTTTGAGTGAAGGCGTTCATTTATAGTAAAATCAATAATCGTGCAGAACTCATGAAAATAAGCTTATTCTCGGATTCCTAAAACTTTTGATTTTGCTCTTTCTTTACTACAAAGTACAATGTTGTTCTTTGTTGAAGTCGATCTAGTCATTGATAAATATGAAGGACAAAGCAGTTTTCACTTGGTTTGAGTGAAGGATTTGCAGCTGAAAACCTCCCGCTCCCGCTTTTGATTGTGTATAGTCGGGCTTTCGAGCCTTTTCTTACCCGGTTTTTAGAAATTATGGTTGGACATTCAGACCTTGCAGCCGAAGACCTCCACTCCCTCTTTTGATCATACATTGTCGGGCATTCGCACCTTGTCTTACCCGCTTTTTACAAACTATAGTCAGACATTCACACCTTGCAGCTGAACCACCTCAGCTCCCTGTTTTGATCATGTATGGTCTGGCAATACTACCTTTTCTTACCCGTTTGTGAGTAATTATGGCTGGACATTCACACCTACTTGCAGTCGAACAGCTCTGCTCCCGCTTTTGATGGTATATATTCGGGCATTCGAACCTTTTCTTAACTGCTTATTGCAAACTTTGGTCGGGCGTTCACACCTTCTTGCAGCCGAACACCTCCGCTTCCGCTTTTGATGGTATATATTCGGGCATTCGAACCTTTACTTAGCAGCTTTTTACAAACCATGGTTGAACTTTCACACCTTCTTGTAGCCGAACAACTCCGCTCCCGCTATTGATTGTGTACAGTCAGGTATTTTAACCTTTTCTTACCCGCTTTTTACACACAATGGTCGGATATTCACACCGTCTTACAGCGGAACACCTCCGCTCCCTCTTTTGATGGTGTATGTTTGGGCATTCGAACCTTTTCTTACCCGCTTTTTACAAACTATGCTCGGACATTCAAACCTTGTAGCCGAACACATCCACTCCTGCTTTTGATGATGTATGGTTGGGCATTCAAACCTACTTGTTGCCCGCTTTTCATTAATTTTGGGTGGACATTCACACCTTGTCACAGCCAAACACCTCCGCTCCCTGTTTTGATCATGTATGGTTGGACATTCGCACCTTTTCTCACCCGCTTTTTGCCAACTATGGTCGGCTGTTCACAGCTTCCTCTCCACCATACTTGTATGGTGGGATATTCACACCCACTTGCATCCGAAGACCTTTTGTTGATATTTAGTCGGTCATTCGCATCTTACCCGCTTTTGGCAAACTATGGCCTTCATGCAGCCAAACACCTCTGATCTCGCTTTTGATGATGTAAGGTTGGGCATTCAGACCTTGCTTCACCTGCTTTTCACCAAATATAGTCGGACATTCACACCTTCTTGCAGCCGAACACTTCCGCTCCACCTTTTAGTGTTCTATCACACCTTTTTTTTCACCGCATTTTATAGATTATGGTTGGAAATTCTCAACCACTCTCATCCGAAGACCTCTCAACCCGCTTTTGTTAATATATTTGAACTTTAGTCGGACATTCACACCTTCTTGCAGCTGAACCACCTCCGCTCCCTGTTTTGATCATGTATGGTCTGGCAATACTACCTTTTCTTACCCGTTTGTTAGTAATTATGGCTGGACATTCACACCTACTTGCAGCCGAACACCACCTCTCCCGCTTTTGATGATGTATGGACCGGCATTCTTACCTTTTCTAACACATTTTTCAGCAATTATGGTCGGAGATTCACACTTACTCACAGCCGAACAACTCCGCTCCCGCATTTGATGGTGTATAGTCGGGCATTCTCACCCTTTCTCATCAGCTTTTTTCAAATTATGATCTGACATTCACACCTGCTTTTGGTAATGTATGGTTGGGCATTCGCACCTTTTCTTACCCATTTTTCAGGAATTATGGTTGGACATTCACACCTTCTTGCAGCTGAACACCTCCTCTCCCGCTATTGATTGTGTACAGTCGGGTATTTTAACCTTTTCTTACCCGCTTTTTACCAAATATGGTCGGACATTCACACCGTCTTACAGCGGAACACCTCTGCTCCCGCTTTTGATGGTGTATAGTCAGGCATTTTAACTTTTTCTTACCCGCTTTTTACAAACTATGGTCGGACATTCAAACCTTCTTGTAGCCGAAAACCTCCGCTCCCTCTTTTGATTATACATTGTTGGGCATTCGCACCTTATTTACAAACTATAGTCAGACATTCACACCTTGCAGCTGAGCCACCTCAGCTCCCTGTTTGGATAGTGTATGTTCGGGCATTCGAAACTATTCTTACCCCCTTTTTACAAACTATGCTCGGAGATTCACACCTACTCACAGCCGAACAACTCCGCTCCCGCATTTGATGATGTATTGTCCGGCATTCTAGTCTCTTCTAACACATTTTTCAGCAATTATGGTCGGACATTCACACCTACTCACAGCCGAACACTTCCGCTCCCGCATTTGATGGTGTATAGCCGGGCATTCTCACCCTTTCTCATCAGCTTTTTGCAAATTATGATCTGACATTCACACCTACTTGCAGTCGAACAGCTCTGCTCCCGCTTTTGATTATGTTTGGTTGGATATTCGAACCTTTTCTTAACTGCTTTTTACAAACTTTGGTCGGACGTTCACACCTTCTTGCAGCCGAACCCATCCACTTCCACTTTTGATGGTATATATTCGGGCATTCGAACCTTTTCTTACCCGCTTTTTACAAACCGTGGTCGGACTTTCACACCTTCTTGTAGCCAAACAACTCCGCTCCCGCTATTGATTGTGTACAGTCGGGTATTTTAACCTTTTCTTACCCGCTTTTTACCAACTATGGTCGGACATTCACACCGTCTTACAGCGGAACACCTCTGCTCCCGCTTTTGATGGTGTATAGTCAGGCATTTGAACCTTTTCTTACCCGCTTTTTACAAACTATGGTCGGACATTCAAACCTTCTTGTAGCCGAACACATCCACTCCTGCTTTTGATGATGTATGGTCGGGCATTTTCACCTTTTCTTACCCATTTTTCAGTAATTATGGGTGGACATTCACACCTTCTTGCAGCTGAACAACTCCTCTCCCGCTTATGATCATGTGCGGTTTGATATTCGAAAATTTTCTTTCATGTTTTAAAGCAATTATTGCTGGACATTCAAATCTTCTTGTAGCCGAACACATCCACTCCTGCTTTTGATGATGTATGGTTTGGCATTCGCACCCTTTTTTTACCCATTTTTCAGGAATTTTGGGTGGACATTCAGACCTTCTTGCAGCCGAAAACCTCCGCTCCTTCTTTTGATCATACATTGTCGGGCATTCGCACCTTATCTTACCCGCTTTTTACAAACTATAGTCAGACATTCACACCTTGCAGCTGAACCACCTCCGCTCCCTGTTTTGATCATGTATGGTCTGGCAATACTACCTTTTCTTACCCGTTTGTGAGTAATTAATCCCAAAATATTGAGCATAAAATAAGTCTTTATGCTGATGATGTATTACTTTTCCTTCAGAACTCACAGACGTCTCTCAGTCACACGATCACACTCATAAATAAATTCTCAGCACTTTCTGACTACTCTATCAACTGGTCTAAGACCACAGTTCTGCCCATTAACTGTAGGGTCCATAATATACCTGCGATCACTTTACAGTCAGGAAATATTAGATATTTAGGCATAAACATTTCCTCCAGGCTCTCAGAGCTAACAAAGCTAAATTATGTGCAATTATTAAAGACAGTAGAGGACGATCTCTCGTTGGAAGTCCTTACCTATATCACTCATGGGGAGAGTTACATCCATTAAAATGATGATACTACCAAAAGTTAACTATTTGTTCTCAATGATCCCCATAAAACCATCTGCTACTTGGTTTAAGTCACTAGATTCATGCATCTCCAAATTTCTGTGGAAAAACAAACCACCACGTATTAGTTTAAAAACCCTACAGAAGACCAAGGACAGTGGTGGATTAGATTTACCTCATTTTCGGCACTATTCCTTAGACAATAGGTTACAATATATATCAAAATGGTTTAAACCTTGTTGTTGTCACAGTTCCCAGAGACGTTGTAATCGTTGAGGATTCTATATTCACCCCCTCATTAGAGGCAAGTAATGCAGATTGATGACACTGAATCTTCTTCTCTGTTCATTGCTGGCATCATTCCCAGCATCGTAAGTGTTCTTGGCATTGTTAGCCTCTTCTTCTGGATCTTGATATCGAGAATCCTTTTGTATTTCTGGTTTGTCAGTCCTCTGTCTTCATTCACCGGAGTCTTTGTCTTTTTGTCCTTGAGTTTGGTGATTTTTTCTTCTTTTGATGCCTTGACACAATGTGACAGGTGATACCACGTGGGAGATCCTGTAACTTGGACTGCTGTCCCTGTGCTGCGAAATGGCTGTGCTGCTCAAATGGTCTCTCCTTCATCATGGTTACATGCTGCCATTCCGACATCTCGCCATTCCGACATGGGTCTCCAATTGTCGGAATGGCGACACTTAATTTTTTATCAAACGTCCCACCATTCCGACACTTTTTTCCTCCTATGGTCGGAATGGCGGTATGTTTTTTGTTTTTTTTTAACATACCGCCATTCCGACAGTTCCTTTTAATAGCCTATTTTTTACCCAAAACATTTTGCACTAATGATATGCCGGCGCAAATACGCCCTAAAGTTTGGCGCACAAGCTTTGCACATGCAGAGGCCACAGCCTCGCAAACAAACTTTAATAATCTATTATCAAAATCCCCTGAATTTCAAATGTAAAAATACAGCTATTAATGTAACTCTGGCGAGACTGAAACTGATTAAGCAGAAATACAGTGTCAGTGAGCTGTCACAGCAGCCAGCTGGAGCGGAGCTCTCCACAGAGCCCATGCGTCTTTTGCACGCTGTCATCATATGCAAAAGTAATAATTGCAATTACAGATATCACGGCTACTGCACAGGACACAGTTGCGAGCACTCTGCCTTGCCTTGCCAATAGGAGAAGATAGAAATGACAGCATAGAACGTATAAAACACAACAAAATGCAGTAAAAACGTTTATTCATGTTATTCACGTGATTTATGAGTACTCATTCCAATTTTGGGAAGCGCGGATGGGTTTTGCGCATTTGGCACAAACACACAGCCGCAACGGTTGTAGCTTTATACAGCCTGTTGATATCTTAAGGACCTAACTGGTCACACCTGGGACTAAATGTCATGTAGAGATTGTTTTTACATGACATTACAGCTGAACATATAGCTTTCATCCACAAACCAACGTGGGAGAGCCCGAAGACGCATGTGCCAGACGCACATAGGCATGCGTAAAACCAATTTTGACCACTTCATACTGTTTATTTGCTTTCTTTTAGTTAACTTTCGTTTCTTTTGGATTCTTGTGCGTGTTATGGAGCCGTTTTGGTCCATGTTTGTAAGCCTTTTTTTCCTGGATTAAATTTTCGGAAGTTGAAACAAGTGGCATTGGAGTGTGTGATTGAAAACCACCGCGGACTGCTTCTCCTCCTCCAGTTGCCGAGACTTTGTGTTTTTAATAACGCTTGTCTATAAACATGTTAAACATATAAATTGCATGAACAGAAAGAAGGGACTCACCTGTTGAGTAATACACATTTCCTTATACGGAAAGCCTTGTCGGAATGGTGGGACATTTGAACGTCAGAATAGCGGGATGTCGCAATGGTGGGATGTCGGAATGGTGGGACGTTTGCATGTCGGAATGGTGGTTTGTCAGAATGGTGGTATGTCGGAATGGTGGGATGTCGGAATAGCGGGATGTCGGAATGGCGGGATTTCGGAATGGGTGTTGCCACCCCCTTCATCATATACACAGTTATTTATACATCACCTTCCACCATGAAGCGTTGTCCCTTTTTGTTTCTCTCTTTGTTCTTAAAATGCTGTTATGCATGTCTAAACCAATCCATTAAATTAGATCATTTTGGCAGTAAAGCGATCTACAATGTGCTTGGTCGCAAAGCTGCTCATCTGTGGTAAACAGCTCTTCAGAAAGGCATTCTTAAATTGATTTCACTAATTCTATGTAATAATTTTGTGATTTCCTACAAAACTACACTTCTTCTCCCATCTGTCTGAGTATTTAATATTGTCTGGGTCCCGTTAAAACATGTATTTTTCCCATCTAATTCCTTGTTTGCTTTAAAACAAGTATTCCCCATTTTCTATCCCTTCAGTAGCCAACCAGTTTGTATGGAGTACACTGGAGCAACTTGACTGATCAGTAAAACACTGCTTTTGTTGTCACCGCAAGGCTTCCCCCGTCGGTTGTTTCACTGAGACACTACTGAGTAACTATAACTCAACACAGTTTATACACATAACATTCCTATACATACTAACAAACAAACAAACAATTATTTATCGCAATTTTCTCATCTCTGTTTGAACGTACACCCAGGTAAATATTCCTGTAGTCTTCTCATACCGACTATGGACCCATTCATTGTTTAACTTCACTGTTTTGCAAATCCTAATTGAATAGTACACATTGACATTGAACTTTACTGGATAAGCAGGTCTTCATTGCATTCAGCAACCTATATGTGAGCATCTATGTGTAAGCTGTTCTTCTTTGCATTTATCAGCAGCAAGCAATTCTTCATTGCACATGCATATGAAAATAGTAAAACAATTCCAATGCGTTAGCGAAACCTTCTATATCAGGAGTGTCCATCATGATGCTGGGAATAGAACCTCTTTCCTAGAATAGTTCAACCTTCATTACTCAACTGATCATAACTCCGCAATGAGCACATTTCAAAGTATCATTCCTCTACATGTATTCAAAAATCTATGTGTAAATGTTTAATATTTCTTATATTTGTTTATGTCATTCTGTGTGCATGTGGCCTAAACCCAATCTCTGTGTGGCAATTTTAATTTAAACAAGTTGAACTCTGCCTCTGATCATTTAAAAAAGGTGTGTACCAATATCAACCTTTCTCAGGTAATTACTGATCCTACAAAACCAAAGAGATCCTTCAAGGTTGTCCCTGATTGGCTCAATCTTAACAAATCAAAGGTAGAAAATCCGCAGTATCTGAACTTGGTGTTAGTTATCACTGCTCAATAGCCTGTATCAGAATTGCAAAAATGAAAACATTAGGTCCACGCTTGGTATCCAGATCCTGAAACATCTCCATGAGCAGGCTTTTTTTTAACTGATCTGTTGAATAGTTATATGACACTGTTAAAATCCCAGATGAAGATCTAGCACTTGACCATTTTTGTAAATCTTCTAATTCCATAGTTGATAAACACGCCCCTTTTAAAAAGTATAGAACTTAGAACAGGTCTATCCCTGGCTTTCGGCAGAACTGTCTTCTTTACTTTTTTTTCCCCTTGTCCTGTTCAGCATTATGTCAGAAGAATTGTAGTCTGAATACCTTTGATGCCAAACAGATTTGTTTTGCCAAGGGAAGTTTTATAAATGTAAAGCTCCCCTTGATGGTGTATAGTCGGGCATTCTCACCCTTTCTCATCAGCTTTTTGCAAATTATGATCTGACATTCACACCTGCTTTTGATAATGTATGGTTTGGCATTCGCACCTTTTCTTACCCATTTTTCAGTAATTATGGGTGGACATTCACACCTTCTTGCAGCTGAACACCTCCTCTCCCGCTATTGATTGTGTACAGTCGGGTATTTTAACCTTTTCTTACCCGCTTTTTACCAAATATGGTCGGACATTCACACCGTCTTACAGCGGAACACCTCTGCTCCCGCTTTTGATGGTGTATAGTCAGGCATTTGAACCTTTTCTTACCCGCTTTTTACAAACTATGGTCGGACATTCAAACCTTCTTGTAGCCGAAAACCTCCGCTCCCTCTTTTGATTATACATTGTTGGGCATTCGCACCTTATTTACAAACTATAGTCAGACATTCACACCTTGCAGCTGAGCCACCTCAGCTCCCTGTTTTGATAGTGTATGTTCGGGCATTCGAACCTATTCTTACCCCCTTTTTACAAACTATGCTCGGAGATTCACACCTACTCACAGCCGAACAACTCCGCTCCCGCATTTGATGATGTCTTGTCCGGCATTCTAGTCTCTTCTAACACATTTTTCAGCAATTATGGTTGGACATTCACACCTACTCACAGCCGAACACTTCCGCTCCCGCATTTGATGGTGTATAGCCGGGCATTCTCACCCTTTCTCATCAGCTTTTTGCAAATTATGATCTGACATTCACACCTACTTGCAGTCGAACAGCTCTGCTCCCGCTTTTGATTATGTTTGGTTGGATATTCGAACCTTTTCTTAACTGCTTTTTACAAACTTTGGTCGGACGTTCACACCTTCTTGCAGCCGAACACATCCACTTCCACTTTTGATGGTATATATTCGGGCATTCGAACCTTTTCTTACCCGCTTTTTACAAACCGTGGTCGGACTTTCACACCTTCTTGTAGCCAAACAACTCCGCTCCCCCTATTGATTGTGTACAGTCGGGTATTTTAACCTTTTCTTACCCGTTTTTTACCAACTATGGTCGGACATTTACACCTTCTTACAGCGGAACACCTCCGCTCCCTCTTTTGATGGTCTATGTTCGGGCATTCGAACCTTTTCTTACCCGCTTTTTACAAACTATGGTTGGACATTCAAACTTTCTTGTAGCCGAACACATCCACTCCTGCTTTTGATGATGTATGGTTGGGCATTTTCACCTTTTCTTACCCATTTTTCAGTAATTATGGGTGGACATTCACACCTTCTTTCAGCTCAACAACTCCTCTCCCGCTTATGATCATGTGCGGTTTGATATTCGAAAATTTTCTTTCATGTTTTAAAGCAATTATTGATGGACATTCAAATCTTCTTGTAGCCGAACACATCCACTCCTGCTTTTGATGATGTATGGTAACCTTTTCTTACCCGCTTTTTACAAACTATGGTCGGATATTCAAACCTTCTTGTAGCCAAAACCCTCCGCTCCCTCTTTTGATCATACATTGTCGGGCATTCGCACCTTATCTTACCCGCTTTTTACAAATTATAGTCAGACATTCACACCTTGCAGCTGAACCACCTCCGCTCCCTGTTTTGATCATGTATGGTCTGGCAATACTACCTTTTCTTACCCGTTTGTGAGTAATTAATCCCAAAATATTGAGCATAAAATAAGTCTTTATGCTGATGATGTATTACTTTTCCTTCAGAACTCACAGACGTCTCTCAGTCACACGATCACACTCATAAATAAATTTTCAGCACTTTCTGACTACTCTATCAACTGGTCTAAGACCACAGTTCTGCCCATTAACTGTAGGGTCCATAATATACCTGCGATCACTTTACAGTCAGGAAATATTAGATATTTAGGCATAAACATTTCCTCCAGGCTCTCAGAGCTAACAAAGCTAAATTATGTGCAATTATTAAAGACAGTAGAGGACGATCTCTCGTTGGAAGTCCTTACCTATATCACTCATGGGGAGAGTTACATCCATTAAAATGATGATACTACCAAAAGTTAACTATTTGTTCTCAATGATCCCCATAAAACCATCTGCTACTTGGTTTAAGTCACTAGATTCATGCATCTCCAAATTTCTGTGGAAAAACAAACCACCACGTATTAGTTTAAAAACCCTACAGAAGACCAAGGACAGTGGTGGATTAGATTTACCTCATTTTCAGCACTATTCCTTAGACAATAGGTTACAATATATATCAAAATGGTTTAAACCTTGTTGTTGTCACAGTTCCCAGAGACGTTGTAATCGTTGAGGATTCTATATTCACCCCCTCATTAGAGGCACGTAATGCAGATTGATGACACTGAATCTTCTTCTCTGTTCATTGCTGGCATCATTCCCAGCATCGTAAGTGTTCGTGGCATTGTTAGCCTCTTCTTCTGGATCTTGATATCGAGAATCCTTTTGTATTTCTGGTTTGTCAGTCCTCTGTCTTCGTTCACCGGAGTCTTTGTCTTTTTGTCCTTGAGTTTGGTGATTTTTTCTTCTTTTGATGCCTTGACACAATGTGACAGGTGATACCACGTGGGAGATCCTGTAACTTGGATTGCTGTCCCTGTGCTGCGAAATGGCTGTGCTGCTCAAATGGTCTCTCCTTCATCATGGTTACATGCTGCCATTCCGACATCTCGCCATTCCGACATGGGTCTCCAATTGTCGGAATGGCGACACTTAATTTTTTATCAAACGTCCCACACTTTTCCGACACTTTTTTCCTCCTATGGTCGGAATGGCGGTATGTTTTTTGTTTTTTTTAACATACCGCCATTCCGACAGTTCCTTTTAATAGCCTATTTTTTACCCAAAACATTTTGCACTAATGATATGCCGGCGCAAATACGCCCTAAAGTTTGGCGCACAAGCTTTGCACATGCAGAGGCCACAGCCTCGCAAACAAACTTTAATAATCTATTATCAAAATCCCCTGAATTTCAAATATAAAAATACAGATATTAATGTAACTCTGGCGAGACTGAAACTGATTAAGCAGAAATACAGTGTCAGTGAGCTGTCACAGCAGCCAGCTGGAGCGGAGCTCTCCACAGAGCCCATGCGTCTTTTGCACGCTGTCATCATATGCAAAAGTAATAATTGCAATTACAGATATCACGGCTACTGCACAGGACACAGTTGCGAGCACTCTGCCTTGCCTTGCCAATAGGAGAAGAGAGAAATGACAGCATAGAACATATAAAACACAACAAAATGCAGTAAAAACGTTTATTCATGATATTCACGTGATTTATGAGTACTCACTCCAATTTTGGGAAGCGCGGATGGGTTTTGCGCATTTGGCACAAACACACAGCCGCAACGGTTGTAGCTTTATACAGCCTGTTGATATCTTAAGGACCTAACTGGTCACACCTGGGACTAAATGTCATGTAGAGATTGATTTTACATGACATTACAGCTGAACATATAGCTTTCATCCACAAACCAACGTGGGAGAGCCCGAAGACGCATGTGCCAGACGCACATAGGCATGCGTAAAACCAATTTTGACCACTTCATACTGTTTATTTGCTTTCTTTTAGTTAACTTTCGTTTCTTTTGGATTCTTGTGCGTGTTATGGAGCCGTTTTGGTCCATGTTTGTAAGCCTTTTTTTCCTGGATTAAATTTTCGGAAGTTGAAACAAGTGGCATTGGAGTGTGTGATTGAAAACCACCGCGGACTGCTTCTCCTCCTCCAGTTGCCGAGACTTTGTGTTTTTAATAACGCTTGTCTATAAACATGTTAAACATATAAATTGCATGAACAGAAAGAAGGGACTCACCTGTTGAGTAACACACATTTCCTTATACGGAAAGCCTTGTCGGAATGGTGGGACATTTGAACGTCAGAATAGCGGGATGTCGCAATGGTGGGATGTCGGAATGGTGGGACGTTTGCATGTCGGAATGGTGGTATGTCGGAATGGTGGTATGTCGGAATGGTGGGATGTCGGAATAGCGGGATGTCGGAATGGCGGGATTTCGGAATGGGTGTTGCCACCCCCTTCATCATATACACAGTTATTTATACATCACCTTCCACCATGAAGCGTTGTCCCTTTTTGTTTCTCTCTTTGTTCTTAAAATGCTGTTATGCATGTCTAAAAAAATCCATTAAATTAGATCATTTTGGCAGTAAAGCGATCTACAATGTGCTTGGTCGCAAAGCTGCTCATCTGTGGTAAACAGCTCTTCAGAAAGGCATTCTTCAATTGATTTCACTAATTCTATGTAATAATTTTGTGATTTCCTACAAAACTACACTTCTTCTCCCATCTGTCTGAGTATTTAATATTGTCTGGGTCCCCTTAAAACATGTATTTTTCCCATCTAATTCCTTGTTTGCTTTAAAACAAGTATTCCCCATTTTCTATCCCTTCAGTAGCCAACCAGTTTGTATGGAGTACACTGGAGCAACTTGACTGATCAGTAAAACACTGCTTTTGTTGTCACCGCAAGGCTTCCCCCGTCGGTTGTTTCACTGAGACACTACTGAGTAACTATAACTCAACACAGTTTATACACATAACATTCATATACATACTAACAAACAAACAAACAATTATTTATCGCAATTTTCTCATCTCTGTTTGAACGTACACCCAGGTAAATATTCCTGTAGTCTTCTCATACCGACTATGGACCCATTCATTGTTTAACTTCACTGTTTTGCAAATCCTAATTGAATATTACACATTGACATTGAACTTTACTTGATAAGCAGGTCTTCATTGCATTCAGCAGCCTATATGTGAGCATCTATGTGTAAGCTGTTCTTCTTTGCATTTATCAGCAGCAAGCAATTCTTCATTGCACATGCATATGAAAATAGTAAAACAATTCCAATGCGTTAGCGAAACCTTCTATATCAGGAGTGTCCATCATGATGCTGGGAATAGAACCTCTTTCCCAGAATAGTTCAACCTTCATTACTCAACTGATCATAACTCCGCAATGAGCACATTTCAAAGTATCATTCCTCTACATATATTCAAAAATCTATGTGTAAATGTTTAATATTTCTTATATTTGTTGATATCATTCTTTGTGCATGTGGCCTAAACCCAATCTCTGTGTGGCAATTTTAATTTAAACAAGTTGAACTCTGCCTCTGATCATTTAAAAAAGGTGTGTACCAATATCAACCTTTCTCAGGTAATTACAGATCCTACAAAACCAAAGAGATCCTTCAAGGTTGTCCCTGATTGGCTCAATCTTAACAAATCAAAGGTAGAAAATCCGCAGTATCTGAACTTGGTGTTAGTTATCACTGCTCAATAGCCTGTATCAGAATTGCAAAAATGAAAACATTAGGTCCACGCTTGGTATCCAGATCCTGAAACATCTCCATGAGCAGGCTTTTTTTAACTGATCTGTTGAATAGTTATATGACACTGTTAAAATCCCAGATGAAGATCTAGCACTTGACCATTTTTGTAAATCTTCTAATTTCATAGTTGATAAACACGCCCCTTTTAAAAAGTATAGAACTTAGAACAGGTCTATCCCTGGCTTTCGGCAGAACTGTCTTCTTTAATTTTTTTTCCCCTTGTCCTGTTCAGCATTATGTCAGAAGAATTGTAGTCTGAATACCTTTGATGCCAAACAGATTTGTTTTGCCAAGGGAAGTTTTATAAATGTAAAGCTCCCCTTGATGCCCATTTATTTATTTCTGTTTACAATATATGACATGAACTGAACTGAACCGGACCGGGGGACAAGGAAAGAAGAAGAGGAAAGAAGAGGAAACAGAACAAAAATAGAAACAAAAACCAGACAACCAGCTGCTACACCTGTAAAAAACAAAACAGACAACAATCCATGGCCTATGAGGGAAATCTAGCCTTAGCGCCACCAGGAGCACCTGAAAGCAGACAAGCAGAGAAAAAACAAACACACAAACAAACAAAAACAAGCACAAGAAGCGGCAATCGCATACAACACAGCTGTGGATATAGATGACCTGAGACGACATGATAATACATCAACTGCTTAGTGACCATGCTACTGGACTAATGAATGTGTGTGTGTGTGTGTGAGAACATGCAACACCCATGGCACAGGAGCTACATGATAACCGTGCTTAGTTATGAGTGTATAAGCGTACAGGGCCACAATCCACAGCCCCCCCCCAAGCAATCAGAAGCAGGCAGAGAGGGCCACAAGACCCAGGCCACCAGCAGCCCCCACAGAGCACAGAACCCAGGCAGCCCACCGCAGGGGCAACCACGCATCCACCCAGAAGACTGCAGAGGAAGCCCCCGGAAAGAGCCCCCATAAGCATAGGGCAGAGGCACTCCGGGAACCAGGGGCAACAGCCCACCGACCCCGCAAGGCCCCAGCCGCCCAGACATGGGCCGTGCACTGGACCTGGGCCCCAGGAGCCCGAGCGCCCCCAAACCCCCCGGCAGAGGCCCCACCCAATACCCAGGAGGGCCAAGCGCCCCAGACAGCCACAAAGTGGGTCAGCGCCTGCCCCAGCGCCCCTGGCCAAGTGCCCTGGGAGTCAAGACGTGCCCACAGGTGGGTGAAGTCGCGAGCAGTGGGGAGAGGCAACGCTGATGCCCCATCGGGAGAAACACAGGCAGGCCAGGCGACAGCAAGTCCCAGATCCAGGCCCAATCATTACCACACACACTTTCACGTCCCATACATCCACACATCCACACATCCTACCTCCCTCGACTCTGCTGGGGTGTATTGCAGCGGGCACACCAGGAGGCCAGCAACCCCCCAGCCACCACAGACCCCGAACCAGCAGAACAATTAATTAATCCTCCTGGCCCCTCCTGCCCCGAGCAGACACCAGGAAGCAGGGGTGTGCGAAGAAGACCCCTCCCCTCACCCTTCTGGCTCTTCAATATTTTCTAATAGTGAGCAATTAAAATTGAGGGGCAGCCAAACTTGTAGAACTGGGAGCGCGGCACTCTGGGCAGCCTACATACCCAAAGAGCCCCGCCCACCAGATGCCACTCAGTGTAACCACCCCCCAAGACCTAATGTGTGTTTCTGAGTGTGTTTGATAAGTAGTAATGTCTAAGGTGTAATTAAAACAGGGGCAGGGAACTGCAGAGTGCAACCAAAGGGGACCACCTACGTGGCCCCATCCACTACACCCCACCGAACACACACGCCCCCAAAACCCTTCATGTGTGAGTGTGTGCTGTGTACAGGAGCCAGAAGGGAGAGGGGTATGGGGATATATACCGGGGGAGCTACTCTCCCCCAGAGAGGGCAGCCAGGGACTGGCTGCAATAGGCATCCCCGCTACCTGGGAGCCAACAATGGGCAGGAGGGCCTGATGTCCACCAGGCTCGGGGCCTGCAGCGACCATATTCCGGGAGCTACTGTACCCCCAGAAGGTACCCATCCCGCCCCACCCCACTCAACCCAACCCCACCCAGGAAGACCTCTACAAAAAACAAACAAACAAACCACCCGGTCACACCAGTCGCGGTAGCCCGGGCCTGAGACCCACCATCACCCAGCAACCCACCACCACCACTATGTGATAAAACTAATCAGAGGGGACCAGAGAGAATGAAATTCAGCCAATTGATGTTTTGAGGAGGCAGACATTGTTTCCATGCTAATATAATCTAAAAGAAAATTTCTAAACTGGTTAATACACAGATTGTTTTTCGCTTTCCAGTTCATGAGAATAGTTTTCTTTGCGATACATAACACTGTGACAACCATGTGTGCTGAGTTAATTTCCATGTTGATGTTGTCTAAGTCACCCAGTATGCACAGTGTGGGGCATGCAGGGATGCTACACTTTAGCCATGTTGATAGGTCCTCACAGACTTCAAGCCAGAACTTCTGGACAGGCGCAGAAAACCACAAAGTGTGTGCATAATCATCAGGTGTGTTATCTGTGCAATGTGAGCAGATGTTTGAGTGTGTTAGACCCATCCTGAACATCCTTTGTCCTGTATAGTGTGTTCTATGAAGGATTTTGTATTGTATGAGCTGTAAATTAGGATTTCGAGTCTTTATGAAGGTGTTCAAACATATTTGTGGTTAGAAGCTATGACCAGAACTGATGGATAAATCTGCCTCCCATTTTGAGGATGGAAGAGACATTGTGTCATCTATCTTAGACAATAATTTATATATTTTTGATAGTAGTTTTGGGGTACAGCTGCTTAGAAATTCTGCTACCCTAGTCGGGGGTTGTAAGTCTGGTTGGTGGAGGATATATCCATCCATCCATCCATCATCTGCCGCTTATCCGGGGGTCGGGTCGCGGGGGCAGCAGCTTGAGCAGAGAAACCCAGACGTCTCTGTCCCCGGCCACTTCCTCCAGCTCTTCCGGGGGGACCCCGAGGCGTTCCCAGGCCAGCCGAGAGACATAGTCTCTCCAACGTGTCCTGGGTCTCCCCCGGGGTCTCCTCCCAGTGGGACGTGCCCGGAACACCTCCCCAGGGAGGCGCCCAGGGGGCATCCTAACCAGATGCCCGAGCCACCTCATCTGACTCCTCTCAATGCGGAGGAGCAGCGGTTCTACTCCGAGCCCCTCCCGGATGACTGAGCTTCTCACCCTATCTCTAAGGGAGAGCACAGACACCCTGCGGAGGAAACCCATTTTGGCCGCTTGTATTCGCGATCTTGTTCTTTCGGTCACTACCCACAACTCGTGACCATAGGTGAGGATGGGAACGTAGATTGACCAGTAAGTAGAGAGCTTCGCCTTCTGGCTCAGCTCCCTCTTCACAACGACGGGTCGGTGCAGAGCCTGCAACACTGCACGCGCCGCACCGATCCGCCCGTCAATCTCCCGCTCCATTCGTCCGTCACTCGTGAACAAGACCCCGAGATACTTGAACTCCTCCTCTTGGGGAAGGATCTCATTCCCGACCCGGAGAGAGCATTCCACCCTTTTCCGGCTGAGAACCATAGTCTCGGATTTGGAGGTGCTGATTCTCATCCCAGCCGCTTCACACTCGGCTGCGAATCACTCCAGTGAGAGCTGAAGGTCACGGCCTGACGACGCTAACAGAACCACATCATCTGCAAAAAGCAGAGACCCGATTCTGAGGTCGCCAAATGGGACACCCTCAACGCCCTGGCTCCGCCTAGAAATTCTGTCCATAAAAGTTAGGAACAGAATCGGTGACAAAGGGCAGCCCTGACGGAGTCCAACTCTCACCGGAAACGTATCCGACTTACTGCCGGCAATGCGGACCAAACTCTGGCACCGGTCATACAGAGACCGAACGGCCCCTATCAAGGGGTCCGGCACTCCATATTCCCGGAGCACCCCCCACAGGACTCCACGAGGGACACGGTCGAACGCTTTCTCCAAGTCCACAAAACACATGTAGACTGGTTGGGCGAACTCCCATGCACCCTCCAGGATCCTGCCAAGGGTATAGAGCTGGTCCACTGTTCCACGGCCAGGACGAAAGCCACACTGCATCTCCTGAATCCGAGGCTCGATTATCCGACGGATCCTCCTCTCCAATACCCCCGAATAGACCTTACCAGGGAGGCTGAGGAGTGTGATACCCCTATAGTTGGAACACACCCTCCGGTCCCCCTTTTTAAAGAGGGGGACCACCACCCCAATCTGCCAGTCCAGAGGCACTGTCCCCGATGTCCACGCGATACTGCAGAGGCGTGTCAGCCAAGACAGCCCTACAACATCCAGAGCCTTGAGAAACTCAGGACGGACCTCATCCACCCCCGGGGCCTTGCCACCGAGGAACTTTTTAACCACCTCGGCAACCTCAGCCCCAGAAATGGGAGGCCCCGTCTCCGAGCTCTCCGACTCTGCCTCTTCCGAGCACGTGTTGGTAGGATTGAGGAGTTCCTCGAAGTACTCCCCCCACCAACTCACAACATCCCTAGTTGAGGTCAGCAAAGCCCCGTCCGCACTGTAAACAGTGTTGACTGTGAGCCGCTTCCCCCCCCTGAGATGCCGGATGGTGGACCAGAATCTTTTCGAGGCCGTCCGGAAATCGTTCTCCATGGTCTCACCGAACTCCTCCCAGGCCCGAGTTTTTGCCTCAGCAACCGCCAAAGCCGCGGCCCGTCTGGCCCGTCGGTACATATTAGCTTCTTCCAGGGTCCCACTGGCCAAAAAGGCCCGAAAGGACTCCTTCTTCAGCTTGACAGCTTCCCTCACCACTGGTGTCCACCAGCAGGTTCGAGGGTTGCCGCCACGACAGGCACCGACCACCTTACGGCCACAACTCCGACCAGCTGCCTCGGCTGGGGCCACAATACGTTTGGGCCTGCCAGGTCTGATCGGCATCCTCCCCCACCAGCGGAGCCAACTCACCACCAGGTGGTGATCAGTTGACAGCTCCGCCCCTCTCTTCACCCGAGTGTCCAGGACATACGGCCGCAAGTCCGATGATACAACCACAAAGTCGATCATCGAACTGCGGCCAAGGGTGTCCTGGTGCCAAGTGCACATATGGACACCCTTATGCCTGAACATGGTGTTCGTTATGGACAGTCTATGACTGGCACAGAAGTCCAACAACATAACACCACTCTGATTCAGATCGGGGGGGCCGTTCCTCCCAATCACACCCCTCCAGGTCTCACTGTCATTGCCCACGTGAGCATTGAAGTCCCCCAGCAGAATGAGGGAGTCTCCGGTAGGAGCATTCTCCAGTGCCTCCCCCAGAGACTCCAAAAAGGGTAGGTACTCTGAACTGCTGTTTGGCGCATAGGCACAAACAACAGTCAGGACTCGTCCCCCCACCCAAGGCGGAGGGAGGCTACCCTCTCGTTCACTGGGGTAAACCCCAATGTACTGGCACACAGCCGGGGGGCAATAAGTATGCCCACACCTGCTCTGCGCCTCTCACCACGGGCAACTCCAGAGTGGAAGAGAGTCCAACCCCTCTCAAGAGTACTGGTTCCAGATCCCAAGCCGTGCGTCGAGGTGAGTCCGACTATATCTAACGGTCTGATCAAGTTTCAACAATAAACAACAAACTTTGTATTATGAGAAAGAACCAGACTCATTCTTTAGGAATCCGAAAATAAGCTCTATTTTACGAGTTATGCACGAATTCGGATTCTCCTATAAAACGAATTCCTTAACTCAAACCAAGTTAAGACTGCTTTGTCCTTCATATTTATTCATGTCTAATCAAGTTTCAATGATAAACAACGTTGTACTTTGTAGAATGAGAAAGAACTTCTTCAGCAATAAGCATCTCTCGACAAATGACGAAATACAGATTTTGCTATAAAATTAATTGCTATCAGCCTGACTTAAAACTGTTTGTCTTCCTTATTTATCCACTTCAAATCAAGTTTCAACAATTAAAAAAATTTTGTAGTTTGAGAAGCTCTCTCCGGGTCGGGAATGAGATCCTTCCCCAAGAGGAGGAGTTCAAGTATCTCGGGGTCTTGTTCACGAGTGACGGACGAATGGAGCGGGAGATTGACGGGCGGATCGGTGCGGCGCCTGCAGTGTTGCAGGCTCTGCACCGACCCGTCGTTGTGAAGAGGGAGCTGAGCCAGAAGGCGAAGCTCTCTACTTACTGGTCAATC
>NW_027325602.1:20000-25000 GCF_036924035.1 Leuresthes tenuis | reverse complement strand
CGGATTGCTAAGCAGGATCTTGCCCCCCCTCCCGGATCCTCCAGCACTTCCAGGCCCCACATGAGAACTCTGCAATCCGCCCTTAAGCTGCCCTCTCGGATTGCTAAGCAGGATCTTGCCCCCTCCTGGATCCTCCAGCACTTCCAGGCCCAACATGTCCACTCATCCATCCGCCCTTGGGCTGCTCCCCTCGGCCGCTAAGCGGCAAAGGCTCCGTTCCAGCATCTTCCAGGACCTCCAGGCACCACATGTCCACTCATACATCCGCCCTTGGGCTGCCCCCCTCGGCCGCTAAGCGGCAAAGGCTCCGTTCCAGCATCTTCCAGGACCTCCAGGCACCACATGTCCACTCATACATCCGCCCTTGGGCTGCCCCCCTCGGCCGCTAAGCGGCAAAGGCTCCGTTCCAGCATCTTCCAGGACCTCCAGGCACCACATGTCCACTCATACATCCGCCCTTGGGCTGCCCCCCTCGGCCGCTAAGCGGCAAAGGCTCCGTTCCAGCATCTTCCAGGACCTCCAGGCACCACATGTCCACTCATCCATGCGCCCTTGGGCTGCCCCCCTCGGCCGCTAAGCGGCAAAGGCTCCGTTCCCGTATCTTCCAGGACCTCCAGGCACCACATGTCCACTCATACATGCGCCCTTGGGCTGCCCCCCTCGGCCGCTAAGCGGCAAAGGCTCCGTTCCAGCATCTTCCAGGACCTCCAGGCACCACATGTCCACTCATCCATGCGCCCTTGGGCTGCCCCCCTCGGCCGCTAAGCGGCAAAGGCTCCGTTCCCGTATCTTCCAGGACCTCCAGGCACCACATGTCCACTCATACATGCGCCCTTGGGCTGCCCCCCTCGGCCGCTAAGCGGCAAAGGCTCCGTTCCAGCATCTTCCAGGACCTCCAGGCACCACATGTCCACTCATCCATGCGCCCTTGGGCTGCCCCCCTCGGCCGCTAAGCGGCAAAGGCTCCGTTCCCGTATCTTCCAGGACCTCCAGGCACCACATGTCCACTCATACATGCGCCCTTGGGCTGCCCCCCTCGGCCGCTAAGCGGCAAAGGCTCCGTTCCAGCATCTTCCAGGACCTCCAGGCACCACATGTCCACTCATCCATGCGCCCTTGGGCTGCCCCCCTCGGCCGCTAAGCGGCAAAGGCTCCGTTCCCGTATCTTCCAGGACCTCCAGGCACCACATGTCCACTCATACATGCGCCCTTGGGCTGCCCCCCTCGGCCGCTAAGCGGCAAAGGCTCCGTTCCAGCATCTTCCAGGACCTCCAGGCACCACATGTCCACTCATCCATGCGCCCTTGGGCTGCCCCCCTCGGCCGCTAAGCGGCAAAGGCTCCGTTCCCGTATCTTCCAGGACCTCCAGGCACCACATGTCCACTCATACATGCGCCCTTGGGCTGCCCCCCTCGGCCGCTAAGCGGCAAAGGCTCCGTTCCAGCATCTTCCAGGACCTCCAGGCACCACATGTCCACTCATCCATCCGCCGTTCGGCCGCCCTCATCGGCCGCTAAGCGGCAGAAGCCCCGTTCCCGTATCTTCCAGGACCTCCAGGCGGCTCATGGCCACTCAGCCATCCGCCCTTCAGCTACCTTCGTCGGCCGCAAAGCGGCAGATTCTCCCTCCTCCCGAGAGCCAGGGTGATGACTATGGAGCCCAGCAATGGCCCCTGGTACGTGTCTGAGCCCCAAAGAACATCACCCGATATCGGGCTTGGCTTCAATCTGTCAAACTCTGTTTCCTAAAAACCAGGTTTCTGAAATCGGGCAGGTGGTAATTTCCTCAGACTCCAATTACCTCGTCGGACGGGAGAAGGGGCCTTCGACGCACTCCGCCCATCTCCCCTTCTCCCGTCTTGAAACAGAAATTTTTCTGAATTTTTCGCCTGGCGCCCCTGGTACTTTTAGACACTTTGTCATTTTTCTGACTTTTTGAGCTGGTGCCCCTGGTATTTTTAGACACTTTGTCATTTTTCTGCCTTTTTGAGCTGGTGCCCCTGGTATTTTTAGACACTTTGTCATTTTTCTGCCTTTTTTTGAGCTGGCGCCCCTGGTATTTTTAGACACTTTGTCATTTTTCTGACTTTTTGAGCTGGTGCCCCTGGTATTTTTAGACACTTTGTCATTTTTCTGCCTTTTTTTGAGCTGGCGCCCCTGGTATTTTTAGACACTTTGTCATATTTCTGACTTTTTGAGCTGGCGCCCCTGGTACTTTCAGACACTTTGTCATTTTTCCGACTTTTTGAGCTGGCGCCCCTGGTATTTTTAGACACTTTGTCATTTTTCTGACTTTTTGAGCTGGTGCCCCTGGTATTTTTAGACACTTTGTCATTTTTCTGCCTTTTTTTGAGCTGGCGCCCCTGGTACTTTTAGACACTTTGTCATTTTTCTGACTTTTTGAGCTGGTGCCCCTGGTATTTTTAGACACTTTGTCATTTTTTTGTTCTGACTTCAGCTCCTGCCCCATGTATTATTCCAGGCTCCCCTGCCTGCACAGCCTCCCCACACTTAAGCAGCCCTCCCCGGTGTGTCACACACACACACACACACACACACACACACACACACACACACACACACACACACACACACACACACACACACACACCTCTCTCACAAGCCCCTTGGTTCTTCATGATGCTCAGTAAAAGAGCCAGGCCTCCCTGCCTGCAAAGCCTCCCCACACTTAAGCAGCCCTCCCCGGTCACACACTTCTCTCCCAAGCCCCCTGGTGCTTCATGATGCTCAGTAAAAGAGCCAGGCCTCCCTGCCTGCACAGCCTCCCCACACTTAAGCAGCACTCCCCGGTGTCACACTCTTCTCCCAAGCCCCCTGGTGCTTCATGATGCTCAGTAAAAGAGCCAGGCCTCCCTGCCTGCACAGCCTCCCCACAATTAAGCAGCACTCCCCGGTGTCACACTCTTCTCCCAAGCCCCCTGGTGCTTCATGATGCTCAGTAAAAGAGCCAGGCCTCCCTGCCTGCACAGCCTCCCCACAATTAAGCAGCACTCCCCGGTGTCACACTCTTCTCCCAAGCCCCCTGGTGCTTCATGATGCTCAGTAAAAGAGCCAGGCCTCCCTGCCTGCACAGCCTCCCCACAATTAAGCAGCACTCCCCGGTGTCACACTCTTCTCCCAAGCCCCCTGGTGCTTCTTGATGCTCAGTAAAAGAGCCAGGCCTCCCTGCCTGCACAGCCTCCCCACACTTAAGCAGTACTCCCCGGTCACACACTTCTCTCCCAAGCCCCCTGGTGCTTCACAACCCTACCCCTAAAAGAACCAGGCTCCCCTGACCTGGAACCCTGACCCGCACTTAAGCACCCCTCCCCGGTCACACACTTCTCTCCCAAGCCCCCTGGTGCTTCACAACCCTACCCCTAAAAGAACCAGGCTCCCCTGACCTGGAACCCTGACCCGCACTTAAGCACCCCTCCCCGGTCACACACTCCCTCCCTGGGCCCCTCGGTGCTTCACAACCCTACCCCTAAAAGAACCAGGCTCCCCTGACCTGGAACCCTGACCCGCACTTAAGCACCCCTCCCCGGTCACACACTTCTCTCCCAAGCCCCCTGGTGCTTCACAACCCTACCCCTAAAAGAACCAGGCTCCCCTGACCTGGAACCCTGACCCGCACTTAAGCACCCCTCCCCGGTCACACACTCCCTCCCTGGGCCCCTTGGTGCTTCACAACCCTACCCCTAAAAGAACCAGGCTCCCCTGACCTGGAACCCTGACCCGCACTTAAGCACCCCTCCCCGGTCACACACTCCCTCCCTGGGCCCCTTGGTGCTTCACAACCCTACCCCTAAAAGAACCAGGCTCCCCTGACCTGGAACCCTGACCCGCACTTAAGCACCCCTCCCCGGTCACACACTCCCTCCCTGGGCCCCTTGGTGCTTCACAACCCTACCCCTAAAAGAACCAGGCTCCCCTGACCTGGAACCCTGACCCGCACTTAAGCACCCCTCCCCGGTCACACACTCCCTCCCTGGGCCCCTTGGTGCTTCACAACCCTACCCCTAAAAGAACCAGGCTCCAGGGCCCCACCAGCCGACCCCTGTTCCCCCACACTTAAGCCACCCTCCTCGGACTGAACCCTCCATCCGCACCCGCCAGAGCTCCGCGCCCCTGGTACTATAAAACACTCTGGAATAGAACCAGGCACCCTGGCCTGGCACTCTCGTCCGCGCTGGAACCCCCCTCACTGGTCAAGCACTCCAGTCCGAGCTGCCTGGTACTTGGTGATAACCACCAGGCTCCAGGGCCCCACCAGCCGACCCCTGTTCCCCCACACTTAAGCCACCCTCCTCGGACTGAACCCTCCATCCGCACCCGCCAGAGCTCCGCGCCCCTGGTACTATAAAACACTCTGGAATAGAACCAGGCACCCTGGCCTGGCACTCTCGTCCGCGCTGGAACCCCCCTCACTGGTCAAGCACTCCAGTCCGAGCTGCCTGGTACTTGGTGATAACCACCAGGCTCCAGGGCCCCACCAGCCGACCCCTGTTCCCCCACACTTAAGCCACCCTCCTCGGACTGAACCCTCCATCAGCACCCGCCAGAGCTCCGCGCCCCTGGTACTATAAAACACTCTGGAATAGAACCAGGCACCCTGGCCTGGCACTCTCGTCCGCGCTGGAACCCCCCTCACTGGTCAAGCACTCCAGTCCGAGCTGCCTGGTACTTGGTGATAACCACCAGGCTCCAGGGCCCCACCAGCCGACCCCTGTTCCCCCACACTTAAGCCACCCTCCTCGGACTGAACCCTCCATCCGCACCCGCCAGAGCTCCGCGCCCCTGGTACTATAAAACACTCTGGAATAGAACCAGGCACCCTGGCCTGGCACTCTCGTCCGCGCTGGAACCCCCCTCACTGGTCAAGCACTCCAGTCCGAGCTGCCTGGTACTTGGTGATAACCACCAGGCTCCAGGGCCCCACCAGCCGACCCCTGTTCCCCCACACTTAAGCCACCCTCCTCGGACTGAACCCTCCATCAG
>NW_027325602.1:5000-7500 GCF_036924035.1 Leuresthes tenuis | reverse complement strand
CCTTGGGCTGCCCCCCTCGGCCGCTAAGCGGCAAAGGCTCCGTTCCCGTATCTTCCAGGACCTCCAGGCACCACATGTCCACTCATACATGCGCCCTTGGGCTGCCCCCCTCGGCCGCTAAGCGGCAAAGGCTCCGTTCCAGCATCTTCCAGGACCTCCAGGCACCACATGTCCACTCATCCATCCGCCGTTCGGCCGCCCTCATCGGCCGCTAAGCGGCAGAAGCCCCGTTCCCGTATCTTCCAGGACCTCCAGGCGGCTCATGGCCACTCAGCCATCCGCCCTTCAGCTACCTTCGTCGGCCGCAAAGCGGCAGATTCTCCCTCCTCCCGAGAGCCAGGGTGATGACTATGGAGCCCAGCAATGGCCCCTGGTACGTGTCTGAGCCCCAAAGAACATCACCCGATATCGGGCTTGGCTTCAATCTGTCAAACTCTGTTTCCTAAAAACCAGGTTTCTGAAATCGGGCAGGTGGTAATTTCCTCAGACTCCAATTACCTCGTCGGACGGGAGAAGGGGCCTTCGACGCACTCCGCCCATCTCCCCTTCTCCCGTCTTGAAACAGAAATTTTTCTGAATTTTTCGCCTGGCGCCCCTGGTACTTTTAGACACTTTGTCATTTTTCTGACTTTTTGAGCTGGTGCCCCTGGTATTTTTAGACACTTTGTCATTTTTCTGCCTTTTTGAGCTGGTGCCCCTGGTATTTTTAGACACTTTGTCATTTTTCTGCCTTTTTTTGAGCTGGCGCCCCTGGTATTTTTAGACACTTTGTCATTTTTCTGACTTTTTGAGCTGGTGCCCCTGGTATTTTTAGACACTTTGTCATTTTTCTGCCTTTTTGAGCTGGTGCCCCTGGTATTTTTTAGACACTTTGTCATTTTTCTGCCTTTTTTTTGAGCTGGCGCCCCTGGTATTTTTAGACACTTTGTCATTTTTCTGACTTTTTGAGCTGGTGCCCCTGGTATTTTTAGACACTTTGTCATTTTTCTGCCTTTTTTTTGAGCTGGTGCCCCTGGTATTTTTAGACACTTTGTCATTTTTCTGACTTTTTGAGCTGGTGCCCCTGGTATTTTTAGACACTTTGTCATTTTTCTGCCTTTTTTTGAGCTGGCGCCCCTGGTATTTTTAGACACTTTGTCATATTTCTGACTTTTTGAGCTGGCGCCCCTGGTACTTTCAGACACTTTGTCATTTTTCCGACTTTTTGAGCTGGCGCCCCTGGTATTTTTAGACACTTTGTCATTTTTCTGACTTTTTGAGCTGGTGCCCCTGGTATTTTTAGACACTTTGTCATTTTTCTGCCTTTTTTTGAGCTGGCGCCCCTGGTACTTTTAGACACTTTGTCATTTTTCTGACTTTTTGAGCTGGTGCCCCTGGTATTTTTAGACACTTTGTCATTTTTTTGTTCTGACTTCAGCTCCTGCCCCATGTATTATTCCAGGCTCCCCTGCCTGCACAGCCTCCCCACACTTAAGCAGCCCTCCCCGGTGTGTCACACACACACACACACACACACACACACACACACACACACACACACACACACACACACACACACACACACACACACACACACACCTCTCTCACAAGCCCCTTGGTTCTTCATGATGCTCAGTAAAAGAGCCAGGCCTCCCTGCCTGCAAAGCCTCCCCACACTTAAGCAGCCCTCCCCGGTCACACACTTCTCTCCCAAGCCCCCTGGTGCTTCATGATGCTCAGTAAAAGAGCCAGGCCTCCCTGCCTGCACAGCCTCCCCACACTTAAGCAGCACTCCCCGGTGTCACACTCTTCTCCCAAGCCCCCTGGTGCTTCATGATGCTCAGTAAAAGAGCCAGGCCTCCCTGCCTGCGCAGCCTCCCCACACTTAAGCAGCACTCCCCGGTGTCACACTCTTCTCCCAAGCCCCCTGGTGCTTCATGATGCTCAGTAAAAGAGCCAGGCCTCCCTGCCTGCGCAGCCTCCCCACACTTAAGCAGCACTCCCCGGTGTCACACTCTTCTCCCAAGCCCCCTGGTGCTTCATGATGCTCAGTAAAAGAGCCAGGCCTCCCTGCCTGCACAGCCTCCCCACAATTAAGCAGCACTCCCCGGTGTCACACTCTTCTCCCAAGCCCCCTGGTGCTTCATGATGCTCAGTAAAAGAGCCAGGCCTCCCTGCCTGCACAGCCTCCCCACAATTAAGCAGCACTCCCCGGTGTCACACTCTTCTCCCAAGCCCCCTGGTGCTTCATGATGCTCAGTAAAAGAGCCAGGCCTCCCTGCCTGCACAGCCTCCCCACAATTAAGCAGCACTCCCCGGTGTCACACTCTTCTCCCAAGCCCCCTGGTGCTTCTTGATGCTCAGTAAAAGAGCCAGGCCTCCCTGCCTGCACAGCCTCCCCACACTTAAGCAGTACTCCCCGGTCACACACTTCTCTCCCAAGCCCCCTGGTGCTTCACAACCCTACCCCTAAAAGAACCAGGCTCCCCTGACCTGGAACCCTGACCCGCACTTAAGCACC
>NW_027325601.1:0-31408 GCF_036924035.1 Leuresthes tenuis | reverse complement strand
CTCCGACCATAATTGCTGAAAAATGTGTTAGAAAAGGTAAGAATGCCGGTCCATACATCATCAAAAGCGAGAGAGGTTGTGTTCGGCTGCAAGTAGGTGTGAATGTCCAGCCATAATTACTCACAAACGGGTAAGAAAAGGTAGTATTGCCAGACCATATATGATCAAAACAGGGAGCGGAGGTGGTTCAGCTGCAAGAAGGTTTGAATGTCCGACTAAAGTTCAAATATATTAACAAAAGCGGGAGGAGAGGTCTTCGGATGAGAGTGGTTGAAAATTTCCAACCATAATGTATAAAATGCGGTGAAAAAAAGGTGTGATAGAACACTAAAAGGTGGAGCGGAAGTGTTCGGCTGCAAGAAGGTGTGAATGTTCGACTATATTTGGTGAAAAGCAGGTGAAGCAAGGTCTGAATGCCCAACCTTACATCATCAAAAGCGAGATCAGAGGTGTTTGGCTGCAAGAAGGCCATAGTTTGCCAAAAGCGGGTAAGGTGCGAATGTCCGACTAAATATCAACAAAATTTGGGGCGGAGGTCTTCGGATGCAAGTGGGTGTGAATGTCCGACTATATTTGGTGAAAAGCAGGTGAAGCAAGGTCTGAATGCCCAACCTTACATCATCAAAAGCGAGATCAGAGGTGTTTGGCTGCAAGAAGGCCATAGTTTGCCAAAAGCGGGTAAGGTGCGAATGACCGACTAAATATCAACAAAAGTGGGGGCGGAGGTCTTCGGATGCAAGTGGGTATGAATATCCCACCATACAAGTATGGTGGAGAGGAAGCTGTGAATGGCCGACCATAGTAAAAGGCGGGTGAGAGAAGGTGCGAATGTCAAACCATACATAATCAAAACAGGGAGCGGAGGTGTTCTGCTGTAAGAAGGTGTGAATGTCCAACCATAGTTGGTAAAAAGCGGGTAAGAAAAGGTTAAAATTCCCGACTGTACACAATCAATAGCGGGAGCGGAGTTGTTCGGCTACTAAAAGGTGTGAAAGTCCGACCATGGTTTGTAAAAAGCGGGTAAGAAAAGGTGCGAATGCCCGACAATGTATGATCAAAAGAGGGAGTGGAGGTTTTCGGCTGCAAGAAGGTCTGAATGTCCAACCATAATTTGTAAAAACCGGGGAAGAAAAGGCTCGAAAGCCCGACTATACACCATCAAAAGTGGGAGCGGAGGTGTTCAGCTGCAAGACGGTCTGAATGTCCATCAATAATTGCTAGAAAACATGAAAGAAAATTTTCGAATATCAAACTGCACATGATCATAAGCGGGAGAGGAGGTGTTCAGCTGCAAGAAGGTGTGAATGTCTACCCATAATTACTGAAAAATGGGTAAGAAAAGGTGCGAATGCCTAACCATACATCATCAAAAGAGGGAGCGGAGGTGTTCCGCTGTAAGACGGTGTGAATGTCCGACCATAGATGGTAAAAAGCGGGTAAGAAAAGGTTAAATTACCCGACTGTACACAATCAAAAGAGGGAGCGGAGTTGTTCAGCTAAGAGAAGGTGTGAAAGTCCGACCTTGGTTTGTAAAAAGCGGGTAATAAAAGGTTCGTATGCCCGAATATACACTATCAAAACCGGAAGCGTAGGTGTTCGGCTGCAAGAAGGTGTGAACGTCCGACCAAAGTTTGTAAAAAGCAGTTAAGAAAAGGTTCGAATATCTAACCAAACATAATCAAAAGCGGGAGCAGAGCTGTTCAACTGGAAGTAGGTGTGAATGTCAGATCATAATTTGCAAAAAGCTGATGAGAAAGGGTGAGAATGCCCGACTATACATCATCAAATGCGGGAGCGGAGTTGTTCGGCTGTGAGTAGGTGTGAATCTCCGACCATAATTGCTGAAAAATGTGTTAGAAAAGGTAAAAATGCCGGTCCATACATCATCAAAATCGGGAGAGGTGGTGTTCAGCTGCAAGAAGGTCTAAATGTCCATCAATAATTGCTAGAAAACATGAAAGAAAATTTTCGAAAATCAAACCACACATGATCATAAGTGGGAGAGGAGGTGTTCAGCTGCAAGGTGTGAATGTCCACCCATAATTCCTGAAAAATGGGCAAAAAAAAGGTGTGAATGCCCAACCATACATCATCAAAAGCAGGAGTGGAAGTGTTCGGCTACAAGAAGGTGTGAACGTCCAACCAAAATATGTAAAAAGCAGTTAAGAAAAGGTTCGAATATCCAACCAAACATAATCAAAAGCGGGAGCAGAGCTTTTCGACTGCAAGTAGGTGTGAATGTCAGATCATAATTTGCAAAAAGCTGATGAGAAAGGGTGAGAATGCCCGACTAAACATCATCAAATGCGGGAGCGGAGTTGTTCGGCTGTGAGTAGGTGTGAATCTCCGACCATAATTGCTGAAAAATGTGTTAGAAAAGGTAAAAATGCCGGTCCATACATCATCAAAAGTGAGAGAGGTTGTGTTCGGCTGCAAGTAGGTGTGAATGTCCAGCCATAATTACTCACAAACGGGTAAGAAAAGGTAGTATTGCCAGACCATATATGATCAAAACAGGGAGCGGAGGTGGTTCAGCTGCAAGAAGGTTTGAATGTCTCCGACTAAAGTTCAAATATATTAAAGAAAGCGGGAGGAGAGATCTTCGGATGAGAGTGGTTGAAAATTTCCGACCATAATGTATAAAATGCGGTGAAAAAAAGGTGTGATAGAACACTAAAAGGTGGAGCGGAAGTGTTCGGCTGCAAGAAGGTGTGAATGTCCGACTATATTTGGTGAAAAGCAGGTGAAGCAAGGTCTGAATGCCCAACCTTACATCATCAAAAGCGAGATCAGAGGTGTTTGGCTGCAAGAAGGCAATAGTTTGCCAAAAGCGGGTAAGGTGCGAATGTCCGACTAAATATCAATAAAATTTGGGGCAGAGGTCTTCGGATGCAAGTGGGTGTGAATATCCAACCATACAAGTATGGTGGAGAGGAAGCTGTGAATAGCCGACCATAGTTTGGAAAAAGCGGGTAAGAAAAGGTTTGAATACCCGAACATACACAATCAAAAGAGGGAGCGGAGGTGTTCCGCTGTACGAAGGTGTGAATGTCCGACCATAGTTGGTAAAAAGCGGGTAAGAAAAGGTTAAAATACCCGACTGTACACAATCAATAGCGGGAGCGGATGTGTTCGGCTACAAGAAGGTGTGAAAGTCTGACCATGGTTTGTAAAAATCGGGTAAGAAAAGGTGCGAATGTCCGACAATGTATGATCAAAAGAGAGAGCGGAGGTTTTCGGATACAAGAAGGTTTGAATGTCCCACCATAGTTTGTAAAAAGCGGGTAAGAAAAGGTTCGAATGCCCGACTATACACAATCAATAGCGGGAGCGGATGTGTTCGGCTACAAGAAGGTGTGAAAGTCCGATCATGGTTTGTAAAAACCGGGAAGAAAAGGCTCGAAAGCCCGACTATACACCATCAAAAAGAAGGTTTGAATGTCCATCAATAATTGCTTTGAAACAAGAAAGTAAATTTTCGAATATCAAACCGTACATGATCATAAGAGGGAGAGGAGGTGTTCCGCTGTAAGACAGTGTGAATGTCCGACCATAGTTGGTAAAAAGCGGGTAAGAAAAGGTTAAAATACCCGACTGTACACAATCAATAGCGGGAGCGGAGTTGTTCGGCTACTAAAAGGTGTGAAAGTCCGACCCTGGTTTGTAAAAAGCGGGTAAGAAAAGGTTCGAATGCCCGAACATTACACCATCAAAAGAGGGAGCGGAGGTGTTCCGCTGTAAGACGGTGTGAATGTCCGATCATAGTTGGTAAAAAGCGGGTAAGAAAAAGTTAAAATACCCGACTGTGCACAATCAAAAGAGGGAGCGGAGTTGTTCAGCTAAGAGAAGGTGTGAAAGTCCGACCATGGTTTGTAAAAAGCGGGTGAGAAAAGGTTCATATGCCCGAATATACACTATCAAAACCGGAAGCGTAGGTGTTCGGCTGCAAGAAGGTGTGAACGTCCGACCAAAGTTTGTAAAAAAGCAGTTAAGAAAAGGTTCGAATATCTAACCAAACATAATCAAAAGCGGGAGCAGAGCTGTTCGACTGCAAGTAGGTGTGAATGTCAGATCATAATTTGCAAAAAGCTGATGAAAAAGGGTGAGAAATCCCGACTATACACCATCAAATGCGGTAGCGGAGTTGTTCGGCTGTGAGTAGGTGTGATTCTCCAACCATAATTGCTGAAAAATGTGTTAGAAAAGGTAAGAATGCCGGTCCATAATTCATCAAAAGCGGGAGAGGTGGTGTTCGGCTGCAAGTAGGTGTGAATGTCCATTAATAATTGCTTTAAAACATGAAAGAAAATTTTCGAATATCAAACCTTACATGATCATTAGCGGGAGAGGAGGTGTTCAGCTGCAAGAAGATGTGAATATCCACCCATAATTACTGAAAAATGGGTAGGAAAAGATGCGAATGTCCAACCATAAATTATCAAAAGCAGGAGTGGAGTTGTTCAGCTACAAGAAGGTATGAAAGTCCAACCATGGTTTGTAAAAAGCGGGTAAGAGAAGGTTCGAATACCCGAATATATACCATCAAAAGCGGAAGCGGGGGTGTTCGGCTGCAAGAAGGTGTGAACGTCCGACCAAAGTTTGTAAAAAGCAGTTAAGAAAAGGTTTGAATACCCAACCGAACATAATCAAAAGCGGGAGCAGAGCTGTTCGACTGCAAGTAGGTGTGAATGTCAGATCATAATTGCTGAAAAATGTGATAGAAAAGACTAGAATGCCGGACAATACATCATCAAAAGCGGGAGAGATTGTTTTTCGGCTGCAAGTAGATGTGAATGTCCAGCCATAATTACTCACAAACGGGGGAAGAAAAGGTAGTATTTCCAGACCACACATGATCAAAACAGGGAGTGGAGGTGGTTCAGCTGCAAGGTGTGAATGTCTGACTAAAGTTTGTAAAAACCGTGTAAGACAAGGGGCGAATGCCCGACAATGTATGATCAAAAGAGGGAGCGGAGGTTTTCGGCTGCAAGGTCTGAATGTCCAACCGTAATTTGTAAAAATCGGGGAAGAAAAGGCTCGAAAGCCCAACTATACACCATCAAAAGCAGGAGCAGAGGTGTTCAGGTGCAAGAAGGTCTGAATGTCCGACCAATAATTACTGAAAAATGGGTAAGAAAAGGTCCGAATGCCAAATCATACATCATCAAAAGCAGGAGCGGATGTGTTCGGCTACAAGAAGGTTTGAATGTCCAACCATAGTAAGTAATAGGTGGGTAAGAAAAGGCTCGAATGCCCGACTATACACCATCAAAAGCGGAAGCGGAGGTGTTCGGCTGCAAGACGGTGTGAACGTCCGACCAAAGTTTGTAAAAAGCATTAAGAAAATGTTCGAATATCCAACCAAACATAATCAAAAGCGGGAGCAGAGCTGTTCGACTGCAAGTAGGTGTGAATATCAGATCATAATTTGCAAAAAGCTGATGAGAAAGGGTGAGAATGCCCGACTATACACTATCAAATGTGGGAGCGGAGGTGTTCGTCCTTGAGTAGGTGTGAATGTCCGACAATAATTGCTGAAAAATGTGTTAGAAAAGGTAAGAATGCCGGACCATATATCATCAAAAGCGGGAGAGGTTGTGTTCGGCTGCAAGAAGGTGTGAATGTCCAGCCATAATTACTCACAAATGGGTAAGAAAAGGTACTATTGCCAGACCATATATGATCAAAACAGGGAGCGGAGGTGGTTCAGCTGCAAGAAGGTTTGAATGTCCGACTAAAGTTTGTAAAAAGCGGGTAAGACAAGGTGTGAATGCCCGACAATGTATGATCAAAAGAGGAGCGGAGGTTTTCGGCTGCAAGAAGGTCTGAATGTCCACCCATAATTACTGAAAAATGGGTAAGAAAAGGTGCGAAAGCCCAACCGCACATGATCATAAATGGATGAGAAGGTAGTAAGTAGTGCAAGTAGGTGTGAATCTAAGATCATAATTTGTAAAAAGCGGGTAAGAAAAGGTAAGAATGCCCAACCATAAATTATCAAAAGCGGCAGCAGAGTTTCGGCTGGTATTTATCAATGTCTAGATAGATTTCAACAAAAAACAACGTTGTACTTTGCAGTAAAAGAAAGTGCAAATCAAAAGTTTTAGGAATCCGAGAATAAGCTTATTTTCATGAGTTCTGCACGATTTCGGATTTTATGTATAAAATGAATTTCTTCACGCAAACTAAGTTAACACTGCTTTGTCCTTCATATGTACCCATTTCTACATATATTTCAAGCATAAACTTCCTCATACTACCCTGAATGAGAAAGAGCCACACTTGTGATTAAGCCATACCTCCCTTTTGAGGAGTTCTGCATGATTTGGGATTTTATCTATAAAATTAATTCCTTCACTCAAACTATGTTAAAACGGCTTTTACCTTCATATTTATCAATGTCTCAATAGATTTAAACAAAAAAACAACGTTGTACTTTGCAATAAAAGAAAGAGCAAATCAAAAGTTTTAGGAATCCGAGAATAAGCTTATTTTCATGAGTTCTGCACGATTTCGGATTTTATGTATAAAATGAATTCATTCACTCAAACCAAGTTAAAACTGCTTTTTCCTTCATATTTATCAATGTCTAGATCGACTTCAACAAAGAACAACATTGTATTTTGCAGTGGAAGAAAGAGCAAAACTGAAGGATCAGGAATCCGAGAATAAGCTTCTTTTCATACGTTCTGCATGATTTGGGATTTTATGTATAAAATGAATTCCTTCTCTCAAACTAAGTTAACACTGCTTTGTCCTTCATATGTACCCATTTCTACATATATTTCAAGCATAAACTTCCTCATACTACCCTGAATGAGAAAGAGCCACACTTGTGATTAAGCCATACCTCCCTTTTGAGGAGTTCTGCATGATTTGGGATTTTATCTATAAAATTAATTCCTTCACTCAAACTATGTTAAAACGGCTTTTACCTTCATATTTATCAATGTCTCAATAGATTTAAGCAAAAAAACAACGTTGTACTTTGCAATAAAAGAAAGAGCAAATCAAAAGTTTTAGGAATCCGAGAATAAGCTTATTTTCATGAGTTCTGCACGATTTCGGATTTTATGTATAAAATGAATTCATTCACTCAAACCAAGTTAAAACTGCTTTTTCCTTCATATTTATCAATGTCTAGATCGACTTCAACAAAGAACAACATTGTATTTTGCAGTAGAAGAAAGATCAAAACTGAAGGATCAGGAATCCGAGAATAAGCTTCTTTTCATACGTTCTGCATGATTTGGGATTTTATGTATAAAATGAATTCCTTCTCTCAAACTAAGTTAACACTGCTTTGTCCTTCATATGTACCCATTTCTACATATATTTCAAGCATAAACTTCCTCATACTACCCTGAATGAGAAAGAACCACACTTGTGATTAAGCCATACGCCCCTTTTGAGGAGTTCTGCATGATTTGGGATTTTTTCTATAAAATCAATTCCTTCACTCAAACTATGTTAAAACGGCTTTTACCTTCATATTTATCAATGTCTCGATAGATTTAAACAAAGAACAACACTGTATTTTGCAGTAGAAGAAAGAGCAACACTGAAGGATCAGGAATCCGAGAATAAGCTTATTTTCTTATGGGCAAGTGGGAACTGCTTTGTCCTTCATATTTATCAATGTGTAGATGGATTTCAACTTCTTCTACTGCATCTTCTTCACACCTTCTTGTAGCCGAACACTTCCGCTCCCGCTATTGATTGTGTACAGTCGGGTATTTTAACCTTTTCTTACCCGCTTTTTACCAACTATGGTCGGACATTCACACCGTCTTACAGCGGAACACCTCCGCTCCCGCTTATGATCATGTGCGGTTTGATTTTCGAAAAGTTTCTTTCATGTTTTCTAGCAATTATTGATGGACATGTAGACCTTCTTGCAGCTGAACACCTCCGCTCCCGCTTTTGATCATACATTGTCAGGCATTCGCACTTTGTCTTACCCACTTTTTACAAACTTTAGTCGAACAGTCACACCTTTTTGCAGCCGAACACCATCTCTACCGCTTTTGATGATGTATGGTCCAGCATTCTTACCTTTTCTAACACATTCTTCAGCAATTATGGTCGGATATTCACACCTACTCAGAGCCGAACACCTCCGCTCCCGCATTTGATGGTCTATAGTCGGGCATTCTACAGCGGAAAAGACTCATTCTTATGTTTGGTTAGATATTCGAACCTTTTCTTAACTGCTTTTTACAAACTTTGGTCGGACGTTCACAATATCTTGCAGCCGAACACCTCCGCTTCCGCTTTTGATGGTGTATATTCGGGCATACGAACCTTTTCTTACCCGCTTTTTACAAACCAAGGTCGGACTTTCACACCTTCTCTTAGCTGAACAACTCCGCTCCCTCTTTTGATTGTGTACAGTCGGGTAATTTAACCTTTTCTTACCCGCTTTTTACCATCTATGGTCGGACATTCACACCGTCTTACAGCGGAACACCTCCGCTCCCTCTTTTGATGATGTATGGTTAGGCATTCGCACCTTTTCTTACCCATTTTTCAGTAATTATGGGTAGACATTCACACCTTCTTGCAGCTGAACACCTCCTCTCCTGCTTATGATCATGTGCAGTTTGATATTCGAAAATTTTCTTTCATGTTTTCTAGCAATTATTGATGGACATTCAGACCGTCTTGAAGCTGAACACCTCCGCTCCCACTTTTGATGGTGTATAGTCGGGCTTTCGAGCCTTTTCTTCCCCGGTTTTTACAAATTATGGTTGGACATTCAGACCTTCTTGCAGCCGAAAACCTCCACTCCCTCTTTTGATCATACATTGTCGGGCATTCGCACCTTTTCTTACCCGCTTTTTACAAACCATGGTCGGACTTTCACACCTTCTTGTAGCCGAACAACTCCGCTCCCGCTATTGATTGTGTACTGTCGGGTATTTTAACCTTTTCTTACCCGCTTTTTACCAACTATGGTTGGACATTCACACCGTCTTACAGCGGAACACCTCCGCTCCCTCTTTTGATGGTGTATGTTCGGGCACTCGAACCTTTTCTTACCCGCTTTTTACAAACTATGGTCAGACATTCAAACCTTCTTGTAGCGGAACACATCCACTCCTGCTTTTGATGATGGGTATTCAAACCTACTTGTTGCCCGCTTTTCATTAATTATGGGTGGACATACACACCTTGTCGCAGCCAAACACCTCCGCTCCCTGTTTTGATCATGTATGATTGGACATTCGCACCTTTTCTCACCCGCTTTTTACTATGGTCGGCCATTCACACCTTCCTCTCCACCATACTTGTATGGTGGGATATTCCCACCCACTTGCATCCGAAGACCTCCGCCCCCACTTTTGTTGATATTTAGTCGGTCATTCGCAGCTTACCCGCTTTTGGCAAACTATGGCCTTCTTGCAGCCAAACACCTCTGATTTCGCTTTTGATGATGTAAGGTTGGGCATTCAGACCTTGCTTCACCTGCTTTTCACCAAATATAGTCGAACAGTCACACCTTCTTGCAGCCGAACACTTCTGCTCCACCTTTTAGTGTTCTATGGGGTATTCACACCTTTTTTTTCACCGCATTTTATTGATTATGGTTGGAAATTCTCACCCACTCTTATCCGAAGACCTCTCCTCCTGCTTTTGTTAATATATAGTCGGGCATTCAAACCTTTTCTTACCCGCTTTTTACAAATTATGGTCGAACATTCACACCTACTTGCAGCCGAACACCTCCGCTCCCGCTTTTGATGGTGTATAGTCGGGCTTTCGAGCCTTTTCTTCCCCGGTTTTTACAAATTATGGTTGTACATTCAGACCTTGCAGCCGAAAACCTCCGCTCCCTCATTTGATCATACATTGTCAGGCATTCGCACCTTGTCTTACCCGCTTTTTATAAACTTTAGTCAGACATTCACACCTTGCAGCTGAACCACCTCCACTCCCTGTTTTGATAATGTATGGTCTGGCAATACTACCTTTTTTTACCGGTTTGTGAGTAATTATGGCTGGACATTCACACCTACTTGCAGCCGAACACCACTTTTCCAGCTTTTGATGATGTATGGTCCGGCATTCTAGTCTTTTCTAACACATTTTTCAGCAATTATGGTTTGACATTCACACCTACTCACAGCCGAACACTTCCGCTCCCGCATTTGATGGTGTATAGTCGGGCATTCTCACCCTTTCTCATCAGCTTTTTGCAAATTATGATCTGACATTCACACCTACTTGCAGTCGAACAGCTCTGCTCCCGCTTTTGATTATGTTTGGTTGGATATTCGAAACTTTTCTTCACTGCTTTTTACAAACTTTGGTTGGACGTTCACACCTTCTTGCAGCCGAACACCTCCGCTTCCGCTTTTGATGGTATATATTCGGGCATTCGAACCTTTTCTTACCCGCTTTTTACAAACCATGGTCGGACGTTCACACCTTCTTGTAGCCGAACAACTCCGCTCCCGCTATTGATTGTGTACAGTCGGGTATTTTAACCTTTTCTTACCCGCTTTTTACCAACTATTGTTGGACATTCACACCGTCTTACAGCGGAACACCTCCGCTCCCTCTTTTGATGGTGTATGTTCGGGCATTCGAACCTTTTCTTACCCGCATTTTACGAACTATGGTCGGACATTCAAAACTTCTTTTAGCCGAACACATCCACTCCTGCTTTTGATGATGTATGGTTGAGCATTCGCACCTTTTCTTACCCATTTTTTACAAACTATGGTCGGACATTCACACCTTCTTGCAGCTGAACACCTCCTCTCCCGCTTATGATGATGTGTGCTTTGATATTCGAAAAATTTCTTTCATGTTTTCTAGCAATTATTGATGGACATTCAGACCTTCTTGCAGCTGAACACCTCCGCTCCCGCTTTTGATGATGTATAGTCGGGCTTTCGAGCCTTTTCTTCCCCGGTTTTTACAAAATTATTGTTGGACATTCAGACCTTCTTGCAGCCGAAAACCTCCGCTCCCTCTTTTGATCATACATTGTCGGGCATTCGCACCTTCTCTTACCCGCTTTTTACAAACCAGGGTCGGACTTTCACACCTTTTAGTAGCCAAACAACTCCGCTCCCGCTATTGATTGTGTACAGTCGGGTATTTTCACCTTTTCTTACCCGCTTTTTACCAACTATGGTCAGACATTCTTACCTTCTTACAGTGGAACACCTCCGCTCCCTCTTTTGATGGTGTATGTTCGGGCATTCGAACCTTTTCTTACCCGCTTTTTACAAACTATGGTCGGACATTAAAACCTTCTTGTAGCCGAACACATCCACTCCTGCTTTTGATGATGTATGGTTGGGCATTCGTACCTTTTCTTACCCATTTTGCAGTAATTATGGGTGGACATTCACACCTTTTTGCATTTTAACACCTCCTCTCCCGCTTATGATCATGTGCAGTTTGATATTCGAAAATTCTCTTCCATGTTTTCTAGCAATTATTGATGGACATTCAGACCTTCTTGCAGCTGAACACCTCCGCTCCAGCTGTTGATGGTGTATAGTCGGGCTTTCGAGCCTTTTCTTCCCCGATTTTTACAAATTATGGATGGACATTCAGACCTTCTTTCAGCTGAAAACCTCCGCTCCCTCTTTTGATCATACATTGTCGGGCATTCGCACCTTTTCTTACCTGCTTTTTCAATTCATGGTCGGACTTTGACACCTTTTAGTAGCGGAACAACTCTGCTCCCGCTATTGATTGTGTACAATAGGGTATTTTAACCTTTTCTTACCCGCTTTTTGCCAATTACTGTTGGACATTCCCACCTTCTTACAGCGGAACACCTCCGCTCCCTCCTTTGATGGTGTATGTTCGGGCATTCGAACCTTTTCTTACCCGCTTTTTACAAACTATGGTCAGACATTCAAACCTTCTTGTAGCCGAACACATCCACTCCTGCTTTTGATGATGGGTATTCAAACCTACTTGTTGCCCGCTTTTCATTAATTATGGGTGGACAAACACACCTTGTCGCAGCCAAACACCTCCGCTCCCTGTTAGGATCATGTATGGTTGGGCATTCGTACCTTTTCTTACCCATTTTGCAGTAATTATGGGTGGACATTCACACCTTCTTGCATTTGAACACCTCCTCTCCCGCTTATGATCATGTGCGGTTTGATATTCGAAAATTCTCTTCCATGTTTTCTAGCAATTATTGATGGACATTCAGACCTTCTTGCAGCTGAACACCTCCGCTCCAGCTGTTGATGGTGTATAGTCGGGCTTTCGAGCCTTTTCTTCCCAGATTTTTACAAAATATGGATGGACATTCAGACCTTGTTTCAGCCGAAAACCTCCGCTCCCTCTTTTGATCATACATTGTCGGGCATTCGCACCTTTTCTTACCCGCTTTTTACAAACCATGGCCGGACTTTCACACCTTTTAGTAGCGGAACAACTCTGCTCCCGCTATTGATTGTGTACAATCGGGTATTTTAACCTTTTCTTACCTGCTTTTTGCCAACTATGGTCGGACATTCACACCTTCTTACAGCGGAACACCTCCGCTCCCTCCTTTGATGGTGTATGTTCGGGCATTCGAACCTTTTCTTACCCGCTTTTTACAAACTATGGTCAGACATTCACACCTTCTTGCAGCCGAACACTTCCGCTCTACCTTTTAGTGTTCTATGGGGTATTCACACCTTTTTTTTCACCGCATTTTATAGATTATGGTTGTAAATTCTCACCCACTCTTATCCGAAGACCTCTCCTCCTGCTTTGGTTAATATATAGTCGGGCATTCGAACCTTTTCTTACCCGCTTTTTACAAATTATGGTCGAACATTCACACCTACTTGCAGCCGAACACCTCCGCTCCCGCTTTTGATGGTGTATAGTCGGGCTTTCGAGCCTTTTCTTCCCCGGTTTTTACAAATTATGGTTGGACATTCAGACCTTGCAGCCGAAAACCTCCGCTCCCTCTTTTGATCATACATTGTCAGGCATTCGCACCTACTTGCAGCCGAATACTTCCGCTCCACCTTTTAGTGATGTATGGTTGGCATTTGCACCTTTTCTTACCCTTTCTTACCCTACTGATTGCTTAAGATTAAGTTGTTTTTTCTCAAACTACAACATTTTTTTAATTGTTGAAACTTGATTTGAAGTGGATAAATAAGGAGGACAAACAGTTTTGAGTCAGGCTGATAGAAGGAATTAATTTTATAGCAAAATCTGTATTTCGTCATATGTCGAGAGATGCTTATTGCTGAAGAAGTACAAAGTACAACGTTGTTTATCGTTGAAACTTGATTAGACATGAATAAATATGAAGGACAAAGCAGTCTTAACTTGGTTAGAGTTAAGGTTTTATAGGAGAATCCGAATTCGTGCATAACTCGTAAAATAGAGCTTATTTTTGGATTCCTGAAGAATGAGTCTGGTTCTTTCTCATAATACAAAGTTTGTTGTTTATTGTTGAAACTTCATCAGAAGTGAAGAAATAAATGAATGCCTATCAACAAATGTGGGATCTAAACTCTAGTGCTTCCTCTAAAATAATTTCCTTTCTCAATTCAGAAATGTGTGTGTGTAAGTTACAACACCCGTGACACCAAAACGGCTTTCTTTTCTCTCTTTTCTCTACACTCTGCACTGTGAGAACACACACCAAATCAGAAAGGCTTTTTTCTCTCTTTTCTACATTATGGACTGTGGGGACACAAAACCGCTCTCTCTTTTTTTTTTTGATTGTGTGCCAGGGCGTTGTCTCACGTATTAGATTATGCTTACGATACGAATGGGTTTATCAGTCACATCAGAATCCATACATACTGATCCTCCCGTAATAAAATGGTCGGATCTTATCAAACACACTTTGTTTCTTGTGACAATCAAGTCAGCGAAACAGCGTATACACGTCAAGACACTGAATCAAGTTTGCCACAAGAACTCATAAGTTTGGCAGTATTGCTCTGCCGTCAGCAATCATACACCCATTTTATTTTCGTGAGACATGTGCAGGCACCTGTTCATCTACTATTCTATCACTATGAATTAGTTTATCTATTATCAATAAGGATACTTCTACAACTACTATCAAAGTATGTCCAGACTTCTTATGTTGTCAGTTGCTATATATGAATAAGTGGGTAGCTACTGACAAGCATTAAGCATGTCACACAGCCCAAACATATAACATTTCAGGACACACCACACAGTTAACAACCACCGTGAAGTGTCAAAGCCCAAACATGTAACATTCAACAGGACACTTACACAACACATTCAAATCAAACAGTCAGACAACATACAAGAACATATACCCCAGCCGGCATTGCTCCCTGCCTATTTTCCTACAGCTCACTATGTGTGTGCACACCTTTATTCACAAACTCTTCAACTTATACTCTTTTACCGAAGCTGCTACAGCTCGATTGGCCGAATACCGAATAATCCTAATTCGGTGAATTTGACATCTGCCTTACATGTAACAGATTAGCGGTTTAGCAGTTTTAATTTAGTTTGAGTGAAGGAATTCATTTTATAGCAAAATCCGAAATCGTGAAGAACTCATGAAAGTAAGCTTATTCTCGGATTCCTGAAACTTTAGATTTGCTATTTCTTTTACTGCAAAGTACAACGTTGTTTTTTTTGTTTAAATCTTTCAAGACATGGTAAATATGAAGGACAAAGCAGTTTTAACATAGTTTGAGTGAAGGAATTCATTTTATTGATAAAATCCCAAGAGTCTGCTGAGAAAAGAGAGTGAATGCGAAGTAGACTTTAACACGGCTCTGGGAGCGAGCCGAGTGCGGGCTAACCGGGAGAATTGCTTGAAAGAAACGCGACACCGAATGAGCGGTCAGAACAAAGCCTCAATACGGTTTTCCCGTGGTGTTTTTGTTGCTGCCTTGTCTTTTGCACAGAGTAAAAGACAAGGCAGCCATCGAATAGGGCCCGACGTACAAGTACAAGTCTTTCACCTTTTACTAAAGACTTCTGTGGAGAGCAGCACTAATGAGTTGTTTCTATTTTTGGCAGGCTTTACCTTTGCGGGTGAAGCCCTTTCTGTCTGTGCAAAAGAAATCTTGTTACTGTGCAGAGTGACTTCTCTGAGTAGAGTCGCCTTACTTGTTGCGACTGTGCCGATGTTCGAAGCTGGAGTGCAAAGTTGTTGCTTGAATGGTGCTTGCTGGAGCGTGCGGGAGTGCAAAGTTATACCATTTAAAAGGGCTGAAGAGTGCTCAGTGCAGCGGGTGGGCGGAGGTGCAAAGTGACACTCTGGCCACCTATGGCCATAAAAAGAACAGGGGTGTTAGCGGACAAGTGCGCATTGTGCCAGGAAGGGCCCTCGGACGTGAACCAGTGGACAGTTGTCGCTTCTCGGCCTTTTGGCTAAGATCAAGTGTAGTATCTGTTCTTATCAGTTTAATATCTGATATGTCCTCTATACGAGGACTACATATTAAATGGATTTTTAGCAATAGGAGTTGAAAAAGTAGCTTGCTCCGTTCACTCCAAGCATTGACCCCGTACTGCAGTGCCGCTGGGAACGGTGCGCTCTTCTCTACTCTTGTGAAAAAGCAAACAGCGGTGCAGGATGCAAGTTTCAGGGAGCCTAAGATGAAACTTTCTGTTAGTCTGCTGAGAAAAGAGAGTGAATGCGATGTAGACTTTAACCCGGCTATGGGAGCGAGCCGAGTGTCGGCTAACCGGGAGAATTGCTTGAAAGAAACGCCATACCAAATGAGCGGTCTGAACAAAGCCTCAATACGGTGTTCCCGTTGTGTTTTTGTTGCTGCCGCTGTTTGCTTTTTCACAAGAGCGCACCTGTTGAGGGGGGCTCTGGGGGGGCCTGGGTGATGGTGGGTCTCAGGCCCGGGCTGCTGCGACTGGTGTGACCGGGTGGTTTGTTTGTTTGTTTTTTGTTGTTGTTTGTTTGTTTTTTGTAGAGGTCCTCCGGAGTGGGGTTGGGTTGAGTGGGGTGGGGCGGGATGGGTACCTTCTGGGGGTACAGTAGCTCCCAGAATATGGTCGCTGCAGGCCCCGAGCCTGGTGGACATCAGGCCCTCCTGTCCTGTGTTGGCTCCCTGGTAGCGGGGATGCCTATTGCAGCCAGTCCCTGGCTGCCCCCAGTGTATATCCCCATTCTCCCTTCTGGCTCCTGTACACAGCACACACTCACACATGAAGGGTTTTGGGGGCGTGTGTGTTCGGTGGGGTGTAGTGGACTCTGCAGTAGTTGCACTCTGCAGTTCCCACCCCTGTTTTAATTACACCTTAGACATTACTACTTATCAAACACACTCACACACACACATTAGGTCTTGGGGGGTGGTTACACTGAGTGGCATCTGGTGGGCGGGGCTCTTTGGGTATGTAGGCTGCCCAGAGGGCCACGCTCCCAGTTCTACAAGTTTGGCTGCCCCTCAATTTTAATTGCTCACTATTAGAAAATATTGAAGAGCCAGAAGGGTGAGGGGAGGGGTCTTCTTCGCACACCCCTGCTTCCTGGTTGCTGCTCGGGGCGGGAGGGGCCAGGAGGATTAATTAATTGTTCTGCTGGTTTGGGGTCTGTGGTGGCTGGGGGGCTGCTGGCCCCCTGGTGTGCCCGCTGCACTACACCCCAGCGGAGTCGAGGGAGGGAGGACGTGTGGATGTATGGGACATGAAAGTGTGTGTGGTAATGATTGGGCCTGGATCTTGGACTTGCTGTCGCCTGGCCTGCCTGTGCTTCTCCCGATGGGGGGGGCGGCGTGGCCTCTCTCCGCTGCTCGCGACTTCACCCACCTGTGGGCACGTCTTGACTCCCAGGGCACTTGGCCAGGGGTGCTGGGGCAGGCGCTGACCCACTGTGTGGCTGTCTGGGGCGCTTGGCCCTCCTGGGTATTGGGTGGGGCCTCTGTCGGGGGGTTTGGGGGCGCTCGGGCTCCTGGGGCCCGGATCCAGTGCACGGCCCATGTCTGGGCGGCTGGGGCCTGGCGACGTCGGTGGGCTGTTGCCCCTGGCTCCCGGAGGGCCTCTGCCCTATGCTTATGGGGGCTCTTTCCGGGGGCTTCCTCTGCAGTCTTCTGGGTGGATGCGTGGTTGCCCCTGCGGTGGGCTTCCTGGGTTCTGTGCTCTGTGGGGGCTGCTGGTGGCCTGGGTCTTGTGGCCCTCTCTGCCTGCTTCTGATTGCTTGGGGGGGCTGTGGATTGTGGCCCTGTACGCTTATACACTCATAACTAAGCACGGTTATCATGTAGGTCCTGTGCCATGGGTGTTGCATGTTCTCACACACACACAACCACATTCATTAGTCCAGTAGTATGGTCGCTAAGCAGTTGATGTATTATCATGTCGTCTCAGGTCATCTATATCCACAGCTGTGTTGTATGCGATGTATGTTCTGTTTTTCTCTTCTTTCCTCTTCTTCTTTCCTTGTCCCCCGGTCCGGTTCAGTTCTATTACATGTCATATATTGTAAACAGAAATAAATAAATGGGCATCAAGGGGAGCTTTACATTTATAAAACTTCCCTTGGCAAAGCAAATCTGTTTGGCATCAAAGGTATTCAGACTACAATTCTGCTGCCATAATGCTGAACACGATAAGGGGAAAAAAAAAAAAAGTAAAGAAGACAGTTCTGCCGAAAGCCAGGGACTAGACCTGTTCTAAGTTCTGTACTTTTTAAAAGGGAGCCAACACAGGACAGGAGGGCCTGATGTCCACCAGGCTCGGGGCCTGCAGCGACCATATTCTGGGAGCTACTGTACCCCCAGAAGGTACCCATCCCGCCCCACCCCACTCAACCCAACCCCACTCCGGAGGACCTCTACAAAAAACAAACAAACAACAACAAAAAACATACAAACAAACCACCCGGTCACACCAGTCGCAGCAGACCGGGCCTGAGACCCACCATCACCCAGGCCCCCCCAGGCCCCCCCTCAACAGGTGCGCTCTTGTGAAAAAGCAAACAGCGGCAGCAACAAAAACACAACGGGAACACCGTATTGAGGCTTTGTTCTGACCGCTCATTTGGTATGGCGTTTCTTTCAAGCAATTCTCCCGGTTAGCCCGCACTCGACTCGCTCCCAGAGCCGTGTTAAAGTCTACTTCGCATTCACTCTCTTTTCTCAGCAGACTAAAAGAAAGTTTCATCTTGGGCTCCCTGAAACTTGCATCCTGCACCGCTGTTTGCTTTTTCACAAGAGTAGAGAAGAGCGCACCGTTCCCAGCGGCACTGCAGTACGGGGTCAATGCTTGGAGTGAACGGAGCAAGCTACTTTTTCAACTCCTATTGCTAAAAATCCATTTAATATGTAGTCCTCGTATAGAGGACATATCAGATATTAAACTGATAAGAACAGATACTACACTTGATCTTAGCCAAAAGGCCGAGAAGCGACAACTGTCCACTGGTTCACGTCCGAGGGCCCTTCCTGGCACAATGCGCACTTGTCCGCTAACACCCCTGTTCTTTTTATGGCCATAGGTGGCCAGAGTGTCACTTTGCACCTCCGCCCACCTGCTGCACTGAGCACTCTTCAGCCCTTTTAAATGGTATAACTTTGCACTCCCGCACGCTCCAGCAAGCACCATTCAAGCAACAACTTTGCACTCCAGCTTCGAACATCGGCACAGTCGCAACAAGTAAGGCGACTCTACTCAGAGAAGTCACTCTGCACAGTAACAAGATTTCTTTTGCACAGACAGAAAGGGCTTCACCCGCAAAGGTAAAGCCTGCCAAAAATAGAAACAACTCATTAGTGCTGCTCTCCACAGAAGTCTTTAGTAAAAGGCGAAAGACTTGTACGTTATGAAGAGAAACCAGAGTACGATTATCCGTCACTGCGGGAGCAGGGCATCAGGCTAGTTGGCATAGCCACCTTCCCCATGGTGAGCTTTGCTTGGTTGAGACGCTTGCCCCCCCCACCCTTGCTCCTCGGCTGACCAAGTAGGAACAATCGGGCCCTATTCGATGGCTGCCTTGTCTTTTACTCTGTGCAAAAGACAAGGCAGCAACAAAAACACCACGGGAAAACCGTATTGAGGCTTTGTTCTGACCGCTCATTCGGTGTCGCGTTTCTTTCAAGCAATTCTCCCGGTTAGCCCGCACTCGGCTCGCTCCCAGAGCCGTGTTAAAGTCTACTTCGCATTCACTCTCTTTTCTCAGCAGACTTTTGGGATTTTATCAATAAAATGAATTCCTTCACTCAAACTATGTTAAAACTGCTTTGTCCTTCATATTTACCATGTCTTGAAAGATTTAAACAAAAAAACCAACGTTGTACTTTGCAGTAAAAGAAATAGCAAATCTAAAGTTTCAGGAATCCGAGAATAAGCTTACTTTCATGAGTTCTTCACGATTTCGGATTTTGCTATAAAATGAATTCCTTCACTCAAACTAAATTAAAACTGCTAAACCGCTAATCTGTTACATGTAAGGCAGATGTCAAATTCACCGAATTAGGATTATTCGGTATTCGGCCAATCGAGCTGTAGCAGCTTCGGTAAAAGAGTATAAGTTGAAGAGTTTGTGAATAAAGGTGTGCGCACACATGGTGAGCTGTAGGAAAATAGGCAGGGAGCAATGCCGACTGGGGTATATGTTCTTGTATGTTGTCTGACTGTTTGATTTGAATGTGTTGTGTAAGTGTCCTGTTGAATGTTACATGTCTGGGCTTTGACACGCTTCACTGTGGTTGTTAACTGTGTGGTGTGTCCTGAAATGTTATATGTTTGGGCTGTGTGACATGCTTAATGCTTCTCAGTAGCTACCCACTTATTCATATATAGCAACTGACAACGTAAGAAGTCCGGACATACTTTGATAGAGTAGTTGTAGAAGTATCCTTATTGATAATAGATAAACTAATTCATAGTGATAGAACAGTAGATGAACAGGTGCCTGCACATGTCTCACGAAAATAAAATTGATGTATGATTGCTGACGGCAGAGCAATACTGCCAAACTTATGAGTTCTTGTGGCAAACTTGATTCAGTGTCTTGACGTGTATACGCTGTTTCGCTGACTTGATTGTCACAAGAAACAAAGTGTGTTTGATAAGATCCGACCATTTTATTACGGGAGGATCAGTATGTATGGATTCTGATGTGACTGATAAAACCCATTCGTATCTTAAGCACAATCTAATACGTGAGACAACGCCCTGGCACACGATAAAAAAAAAAATAGAGAGCGGTTTGGTGTCCCCACAGTCCATAATGTAGAAAAGAGAGAAAAAAGCCTTTCTGATTTGGTGTGTGTGCTCACAGTGCAGAGTGTAGAGAAAAGAAAGCCGTTTTGGTGTCACGGGTGTTGTGACTTACACACACACATTTCTAAATTGAGAAAGGAAATTATTTTAGAGGAAGCACTAGAGTTTAGATCCAACATTTGTTGATAGGCATTCATTTATTTCTTCACTTCTGATAAAAATGATAAGACTGACCTAATGAATTGGAGGCCCATCACACTTTTAAACTTTGACTGTAAACTTTTTAGCAAGGTTTTAACGACACGGATGTCCTCTGTTTTAGAGGAGGTAATTCACCCAGACCAGGCTTGTGCCATCTCAGAGAGACAACTCACCGACAGCCTCGTACTGATTCGAGACATCATTGATTACGCTAGAGACAGAAACACCCGGCTTGTCATCTTAAATTTAGACTTTGAAAAAGCTTTTGATCGGGTCTCGCATCAATATCTCTTTCAGGTGTTGCAGCAATCGAATAGGGCCCGATTGTTCCTACTTGGTGAGATTTGCTTGGTTGAGACGCTTGCTCCCCCCCCTTGCTCCTCGGCTGACCAAGTAGGAACAATCGGGCCCTATTCGATGGCTGCCTTGTCTTTTACTCTGTGCAAAAGACAAGGCAGCCACAAACACCACGGGAACACCGTATTGAGGCTTTGTTCTGACCACTCATTCGGTGTCACGTTTCTTTCAAGCAATTCTCCCGGTTAGCCCACACTCGGCTCGCTTCCAGAGCTGTGTTAAAGTCTACTTCGCATTCACTCTCTTTTCTCAGCAGATTAAAAGAAAGTTTCATCTTGGGCTCCCTGAAACTTCCATCCTGCACCGCTGTTTGCTTTTTCACAAGAGCAGAGAAGAGCGCACCGTTCCCAGCGGCACTGCAGTACTGGGTCGATGCTTGGAGTGAACGGAGCAAGCTTCTTTTTCAACTCCTATTCTTAAAAATCCATTTAATATGTAGTCCTCGTATAGAGGACACATTAAACTGATAAGAACAGATACTACACTTGATCTTAGCCAAAAGGCCGAGAAGCGATAACTGTCCACTGTTTCAGGTCCGAGGGCCCTTGCTGGCACAATGCGCACTTGTAGCAGTGTTCTTTTTATGGCCATAGGTGGCCAGAGTGTCACGTTGCACCTCCGCCCACCCGCTGCACTGAGCACTCTTCAGCCCTTTTAAATGGTATAACTTTGCACTCCCGCATGCTCCAGCAAGCACCATTCAAGCAACAACTTTGCACTCCAGCTTCGAACATCGGCAAAATCGCAACAAGTAAGGCGACTCTACTCAGAGAAGTCACTCTGCACAGTAACAAGATTTCTTTTGCACAGACAGAAAGGGCTTCACCCGCAAAGGTAAAGCCTGCCAAAAATAGAAACAACTCATTAGTGCTGCTCTCCACGAAAGTCTTTAGTAAAAGGCGAAAGACTTGTACGTTATGAAGAGAAACCAGAGTACGATTATCCGTCACTGCGGGAGCAGGGCATCAGGCTAGTTGCCATAGCCACCTTCCCCATGGTGAGCGTTGCTTGGTTGAAACGCTTGCCCCTGTGCAATCGACAAGGCAGCAACAAAAACACCACGGGAACACCGTATTGAGGCTTTGTTCTGACCGCTCATTCGGTGTCGCGTTTCTTTCAAGCAATTCTCCCGGTTAGCCCACACTCGGCTCGCTCCCAGAGCCGTGTTAAAGTCTACTTCGCATTCACTCTCTTTTCTCAGCACACTCTTGGGATTTTATCTATAAAATGAATTCCTTCACTCAAACTATGTTAAAACTGCTTTGTCCTTCATATTTACCATGTCTAGAAAGATTTAAACAAAAAAAAAACAACGTTGTACTTTGCAGTAAAAGAAAGAGCAAATCTAAAGTTTCAGGAATCCGAGAATAAGCTTACTTTCATGAGTTCTTCACGATTTCGGATTTTGCTATAAAATGAATTCCTTCACTCAAACTAAATTAAAACTGCTAAACCGCTAATCTGTTACATGTAAGGCAGATGTCAAATTCACCGAAATAGGATCTAAGGGTATTCGGCCAATCGAGCTGTAGCAGCTTTGGTAAAAGAGTATAAGTTGAAGAGTTTGTGAATAAAGGTGTGCGCACACATAGTGAGCTGTAGAAAAATAGGCAGGGAGCAATGCCGGCTGGGGTATATGTTCTTGTATGTTGTCTGACTGTTTGATTAGAATGTCTTGTGTAAGTGTCCTGTTGAATGTTACATGTTTGGGCTTTGACACTTCACGGTGGTTGTTAACTGTGTGGTGTGTCCTGAAATGTTATATGTTTGGGCTGTGTGACATGCTTAATGCTTGTCAGTAGCTACCCACTTATTCATATATAGCAACTGACAACATAAGAAGTCTGGACATACTTTGATAGTAGTTGTAGAAGTATCCTTATTGATAATAGATAAACTAATTCATAGTGATAGAACAGTAGATGAACAGGTGCCTGCACATGTCTCACGAAAATAAAATGGGTGTATGATTGCTGACGGCAGAGCAATACTGCCAAACTTATGAGTTCTTGTGGCAAACTTGATTCAGTGTCTTGACGTGTATACGCTGTTTCGCTGACTTGATTGTCACAAGAAACAAAGTGTGTTTGATAAGATCCGACCATTTTATTACGGGAGGATCAGTATGTATGGATTCTGATGTGACTGATAAACCCATTCGTATCGTAAGCATAATCTAATACGTGAGACAACGCCCTGGCACACAATCAAAAAAAAAAAGAGAGATCGGTTTTGTGTCCCCACAGTCCATAATGTAGAAAAGAGAGAAAAAAGCCTTTCTGATTTGGTGTGTGTTCTCACAGTGCAGAGTGTAGAGAAAAGAGAGAAAAGAAAGCCGTTTTGGTGTCACGGGTGTTGTAACTTACACACACACATTTCTGAATTGAGAAAGGAAATTATTTTAGAGGAAGCACTAGAGTTTAGATCCCACATTTGTTGATAGGCATTCATTTATTTCTTCACTTCTGATGAAGTTTCAACAATAAACAACAAACTTTGTATTATGAGAAAGAACCAGACTCATTCTTCAGGAATCCGAAAATAAGCTCTATTTTACGAGTTATGCACGAATTCGGATTCTCCTATAAAACCTTAACTCTAACCAAGTTAAGACTGCTTTGTCCTTCATATTTATTCATGTCTAATCAAGTTTCAACGATAAACAACGTTGTACTTTGTACTTCTTCAGCAATAAGCATCTCTCGACATATGACGAAATACAGATTTTGCTATAAAATTAATTCCTTCTATCAGCCTGACTCAAAACTGTTTGTCCTCCTTATTTATCCACTTCAAATCAAGTTTCAACAATTAAAAAAATGTTGTAGTTTGAGAAAAAACAACTTAATCTTAAGCAATCAGTAGGGTAAGAAAGGGTAAGAAAAGGTGCAAATGCCAACCATACATCACTAAAAGGTGGAGCGGAAGTATTCGGCTGCAAGTAGGTGCGAATGCCTGACAATGTATGATCAAAAGAGGGAGCGGAGGTTTTCGGCTGCAAGGTCTGAATGTCCAACCATAATTTGTAAAAACCGGGGAAGAAAAGGCTCGAAAGCCTGACTATACACCATCAAAAGCGGGAGCGGAGGTGTTCGGCTGCAAGTAGGTGTGAATGTTCGACCATAATTTGTAAAAAGCGGGTAAGAAAAGGTTCGAATGCCCGACTATATATTAACCAAAGCAGGAGGAGAGGTCTTCGGATAAGAGTGGGTGAGAATTTACAACCATAATCTATAAAATGCGGTGAAAAAAAAGGTGTGAATACCCCATAGAACACTAAAAGGTAGAGCGGAAGTGTTCGGCTGCAAGAAGGTGTGAATGTCTGACCATAGTTTGTAAAAAGCGGGTAAGAAAAGGTTCGAATGCCCGAACATACACCATCAAAAGAGGGAGCGGAGGTGTTCCGCTGTAAGACGGTGTGAATGTCCGATCATAGTTGGTAAAAAGCGGGTAAGAAAAGGTTAAAATACCCGACTGTACACAATCAAAAGAGGGAGCGGAGTTGTTCAGCTAAGAGAAGGTGTGAAAGTCCGACCATGGTTTGTAAAAAGCGGGTAAGAAAAGGTTCGTATGCCCGAATATACACTATCAAAACCGGAAGCGTAGGTTTTCGGCTGCAAGAAGGTGTGAACATCCGACCAAGGTTTGTAAAAAAGCAGTTAAGAAAAGGTTCGAATATCTAACCAAACATAATCAAAAGCGGGAGCAGAGCTGTTCGACTGCAAGTAGGTGTGAATGTCAGAGAATAATTTGCAAAAAGCTGATGAAAAAGGGTGAGAAATCCCGACTATACACCATCAAATGCGGTAGCGGAGTTGTTCGGCTGTGAGTAGGTATGATTCTCCAACCATAATTGCTGAAAAATGTGTTAGAAAAGGTAAGAATGCCGGTCCATACATCATCAAAAGCGGGAGAGGTGGTGTTCGGCTGCAAGTAGGTGTGAATGTCCATTAATAATTGCTTTAAAACATGAAAGAAAATTTTCGAATATCAAACCTTACATGATCAAAAGCGGGAGCAGAGGTGTTCCGCTGTAAGACGGTGTGAATGTCCGACCATAGTTGGTAAAAAGCGGGTAAGAAAAGGTTAAAATACCCGACTGTACACAATCAATAGCGGGAGCGGAGTTGTTCGGCTACAAGAAGGTGTGAAAGTCACACCATGGTTTGTAAAAATCGGGAAGAAAAGGCTCGAAAGCCCGACTATACACCATCAAAAAGAAGGTTTGAATGTCCATCAATAATTGCTTTAAAATAAGAAAGTAAATTTTCGAATATCAAACCGTACATGATCATAAGCGGGAGAGGAGGTGTTCCGCTGTAAGACGGTGTGAATGTCCGATCATAGTTGGTAAAAAGCGGGTAAGAAAAGGTTAAAATACCCGACTGTACACAATCAAAAGAGGGAGCGGAGTTGTTCAGCTAAGAGAAGGTGTGAAAGTCCGACCATGGTTTGTAAAAAGCGGGTAAGAAAAGGTTCGTATGCCCGACTATACACTATCAAAACCGGAAGCGTAGGTGTTCGGCTGCAAGAAGGTGTGAACGTCCGACCAAAGTTTGTAAAAAAGCAGTTAAGAAAAGGTTCGAATATCTAACCAAACATAATCAAAAGCGGGAGCAGAGCTGTTCGACTGCAAGTAGGTGTGAATGTCAGAGAATAATTTGCAAAAAGCTGATGAGAAAGGGTGAGAAATCCCGACTATACACCATCAAATGCTGTAGCGGAGTTGTTCGGCTGTGAGTAGGTGTGATTCTCCAACCATAATTGCTGAAAAATGTGTTAGAAAAGGTAAGAATGCCGGTCCATACATCATCAAAAGCGGGAGAGGTGGTGTTCGGCTGCAAGTAGGTGTGAATGTCCATTAATAATTGCTTTAAAACATGAAAGAAAATTTTCGAATATCAAACCTTACATGATCATTAGCGGGAGAGGAGGTGTTCAGCTGCAAGAAGATGTGAATATCCACCCATAATTACTGAAAAATGGGTAGGAAAAGATGCGAATGTCCAACCATAAATCATCAAAAGCAGGAGTGGAGTTGTTCAGCTACAAGAAGGTATGAAAGTCCAACCATGGTTTGTAAAAAGCGGGTAAGAGAAGGTTCGAATACCTGAATATATACCATCAAAAGCGGAAGCGGGGGTGTTCGGCTGCAAGAAGGTGTGAACGTCCGACCAAAGTTTGTAAAAAGCAGTTAAGAAAAGGTTTGAATATCCAACCGAACATAATCAAAAGCGGGAGCAGAGCTGTTCGACTGCAAGTAGGTGTGAATGTCAGATCATAATTGCTGAAAAATGTGATAGAAAAGACTAGAATGCCGGACAATACATCATCAAAAGCGGGAGAGGTGGTTTTTCGGCTGCAAGTAGGTGTGAATGTCCAGCCATAATTACTCACAAACGGGGGAAGAAAAGGTAGTATTTCCAGACCACACATGATCAAAACAGGGAATGGAGGTGGTTCAGCTGCAAGGTGTGAATGTCTGACTAAAGTTTGTAAAAACCGTGTAAGACAAGGGGCGAATGCCCGACAATGTATGATCAAAAGAGGGAGCGGAGGTTTTCGGCTGCAAGGTCTGAATGTCCAACCATAATTTGTAAAAATCGGGGAAGAAAAGGCTCGAAAGCCCGACTATACACCATCAAAAGCGGGAGCAGAGGTGTTCAGGTGCAAGAAGGTCTGAATGTCCGACCAATAATTACTGAAAAATGGGTAAGAAAAGGTGCGAATGCCAAATCACACATCATCAAAAGCAGGAGCGGATGTGTTCGGCTACAAGAAGGTTTGAATGTCCAACCATAGTAAGTAATAGGTGGGTAAGAAAAGGCTCGAATGCCCGACTATACACCATCAAAAGCGGAAGCGGAGGTGTTCGGCTGCAAGACGGTGTGAACGTCCGACCAAAGTTTGTAAAAAGCATTAAGAAAATGTTCGAATATCCAACCAAACATAATCAAAAGCGGGAGCAGAGCTGTTCGACTGCAAGTAGGTGTGAATATCAGATCATAATTTGCAAAAAGCTGATGAGAAAGGGTGAGAATGCCCGACTATACACTATCAAATGTGGGAGCGGAGGTGTTCGTCTGTGAGTAGGTGTGAATGTCCGACCATAATTGCTGAAAAATGTGTTAGAAAAGGTAAGAATGCCGGACCATATATCATCAAAAGCGGGAGAGGTTGTGTTTGGCTGCAAGAAGGTGTGAATGTCCAGCCATAATTACTCACAAACGGGTAAGAAAAGGTACTATTGCCAGACCATATATGATCAAAACAGGGAGTGGAGGTGGTTCAGCTGCAAGAAGGTTTGAATGTCCGACTAAAGTTTGTAAAAAGCGGGTAAGACAAGGTGTGAATGCCCGACAATGTATGATCAAAAGAGGAGCGGAGGTTTTCGGCTGCAAGAAGGTCTGAATGTCCACCCATAATTACTGAAAAATGGGTAAGAAAAGGTGCGAAAGCCCAACCGCACATGATCATAAGTGGATGAGAAGGTGTTCGACTGCAAGTAGGTGTGAATGTAAGATCATAATTGTAAAAAGCGGGTAAGAAAAGGTAAGAATGCCCAACCATAAATTATCAAAAGCGGCAGCAGAGTTTCGGCTGGTATTTATCAATGTCTAGATAGATTTCAACAAAAAACAACGTTGTACTTTGCAGTAAAAGAAAGTGCAAATCAAAAGTTTTAGGAATCCGAGAATAAGCTTATTTTCATGAGTTCTGCACGATTTCGGATTTTATGTATAAAATGAATTTCTTCACGCAAACTAAGTTAACACTGCTTTGTCCTTCATATGTACCCATTTCTACATATATTTCAAGCATAAACTTCCTCATATTACCCTGAATGAGAAAGAGCCACACTTGTGATTAAGCCATACCTCCCTTTTGAGGAGTTCTGCATGATTTGGGATTTTATCTATAAAATTAATTCCTTCACTCAAACTATGTTAAAACGGCTTTTACCTTCATATTTATCAATGTCTCGATAGATTTAAACAAAAAAACAACGTTGTACTTTGCAATAAAGAAAGAGCAAATCAAAAGTTTTAGGAATCCGAGAATAAGCTTATTTTCATTAGTTCTGCACGATTTCGGATTTTATGTATAAAATGAATTCATTCACTCAAACCAAGTTAAAACTGCTTTTTCCTTCATATTTATCAATGTCTAGATCGACTTCAACAAAGAACAACATTGTATTTTGCAGTAGAAGAAAGAGCAAAACTGAAGGATCAGGAATCCGAGAATAAGCTTCTTTTCATACGTTCTGCATGATTTGGGATTTTATGTATAAAATGAATTCCTTCACTCAAACTAAGTTAACACTGCTTTGTCCTTCATATGTACCCATTTCTACATATATTTCAAGCATAAACTTCCTCATACTACCCTGAATGAGAAAGAACCACACTTGTGATTAAGCCATACGCCCCTTTTGAGGAGTTCTGCATGATTTGGGATTTTATCTATAAAATCAATTCCTTCACTCAAACTATGTTAAAACGGCTTTTACCTTCATATTTATCAATGTCTCGATAGATTTAAACAAAAAAAAACAACGTTGTACTTTGCAGTAAAAGAAAGAGCCAATCAAAAGTTTTAGGAATCCGAGAATAAGCTTATTTTCATGAGTTCTGCACGATTTCGGATTTTATGTATAAAATGAATTCATTCACTCAAACCAAGTTAAAACTGCTTTTTCCTTCATATTTATCAATGTCTCAATATATTTAAGCAAAAAAACAACGTTGTACTTTGCAATAAAAGAAAGAGCAAATCAAAAGTTTTAGGAATCCGAGAATAAGCTTATTTTCATGAGTTCTGCACGATTTCGGATTTTATGTATAAAATGAATTCATTCACTCAAACCAAGTTAAAACTGCTTTTTCCTTCATATTTATCAATGTCTAGATCGACTTCAACAAAGAACAACATTGTATTTTGCAGTAGAAGAAAGAGAAAAACTGAAGGGATCAGGAATCCGAGAATAAGCTTATTTTCTTATGGGCAAGTGGGAACTGCTTTGTCCTTCATATTTATCAATGTGTATTTGGATTTCAACTTCTTCTACTGCATCTTCTTCACACCTTCTTGTAGCCGAACACTTCCGCTCCCGCTATTGATTGTGTACAGTCGGGTATTTTAACCTTTTTCTTACCCGCTTTTTACCAACTATGGTCGGACATTCACACCGTCTTACAGCGGAACACCTCCGCTCCCGCTTTTATGGTGTATAGTCGGGCATTCGAACCTTTTCTTACCCGCTATTTACAAACTATGGTAGGACATTCAAACCTTCGTGTATCCGAAAACCTCCGCTCTCTCTTTTGATCATACATTTTCGGACATTCGCACCTTTTCATACCTGCTTTTTACAAACCATGGTCGGACTGTCACACCTTCTTGTAGCCAAACACATCCGCTCCCGCTATTGATTGTGTACAGTCGGGGTATTTTAACCTTTTCTTACCCTTATGATCATGTGCGGTTTGATTTTCGAAAAGTTTCTTTCATGTTTTCTAGCAATTATTGATGGACATGTAGACCTTCTTGCAGCTGAAACACCTCCGCTCCCGCTTTTGATCATACATTGTCAGGCATTCGCACTTTGTCTTACCCACTTTTTACAAACTTTAGTCGAACAGTCACACCTTTTTGCAGCCGAACACCATCTCTACCGCTTTTGATGATGTATGGTCCAGCATTCTTACCTTTTCTAACACATTCATCAGCAATTATGGTCGGACATTCACACCTACTCAGAGCCGAACACCTCCGCTCCCGCATTTGATGGTCTATAGTCGGGCATTCTACAGCGGAAAAGACTCATTCTTATGTTTGGTTAGATATTCGAACCTTTTCTTAACTGCTTTTTACAAACTTTGGTCGGACGTTCACAATATCTTGCAGCCGAACACCTCCGCTTCCGCTTTTGATGGTGTATATTCGGGCATACGAACCTTTTCTTACCCGCTTTTTACAAACCAAGGTCGGACTTTCACACCTTCTCTTAGCTGAACAACTCTGCTCCCTCTTTTGATTGTGTACAGTCGGGTAATTTAACCTTTTCTTACCCGCTTTTTACCATCTATGGTCGGACATTCACACCGTCTTACAGCGGAACACCTCCGCTCCCTCTTTTGATGATGTATGGTTAGCATTCGCACCTTTTCTTACCCATTTTTCAGTAATTATGGGTAGACATTCACACCTTATTGCAGCTGAACACCTCCTCTCCTGCTTATGATCATGTGCAGTTTGATATTCGAAAATTTTCTTTCATGTTTTCTAGCAATTATTGATGGACATTCCGACCGTCTTGAAGCTGAACACCTCCGCTCCCACTTTTGATGGTGTATAGTCGGGCTTTCGAGCCTTTTCTTCCCCGGTTTTTACAAATTATGGTTGGACATTCAGACCTTCTTGCAGCCGAAAATCTCCACTCCCTCTTTTGATCATACATTGTCGGGCATTCGCACCTTTTCTTACCCGCTTTTTACAAACCATGGTCGGACTTTCACACCTTCTTGTAGCCGAACAACTCCGCTCCCGCTATTGATTGTGTACAGTCGGGTATTTTAACCTTTTCTTACCCGCTTTTTACCAACTATGGTTGGACATTCACACCGTCTTACAGCGGAACACCTCCGCTCCCTCTTTTGATGGTGTATGTTCGGGCACTCGAACCTTTTCTTACCCGCTTTTTACAAACTATGGTCAGACATTCAAACCTTCTTGTAGCGGAACACATCCACTCCTGCTTTTGATGATGGGTATTCAAACCTACTTGTTGCCCGCTTTCATTAATTATGGGTGGACATACACACCTTGTCGCAGCCAAACACCTCCGCTCCCTGTTTTGATCATGTATGATTGGACATTCGCACCTTTTCTCTCCCGCTTTTTACTATGGTCGGCCATTCACAGCTTCCTCTCCACCATACTTGTATGGTGGGATATTCACACCCACTTGCATCCGAAGACCTCCGCCCCCACTTTTGTTGATATTTAGTCGGTCATTCGCAGCTTACCCGCTTTTGGCAAACTATGGCCTTCTTGCAGCCAAACACCTCTGATCTCGTTTTTGATGATCTAAGGTTAGGCATTCAGACCTTGCTTCACCTGCTTTTCACCAAATATAGTCGAACAGTCACACCTTCTTGCAGCCGAACACTTCCGCTCTACCTTTTAGTGTTCTATGGGGTATTCACACCTTTTTTTTCACCGCATTTTATAGATTATGGTTGTAAATTCTCACCCACTCTTATCCGAAGACCTCTCCTCCTGCTTTGGTTAATATATAGTCGGGCATTCGAACCTTTTCTTACCCGCTTTTTACAAATTATGGTCGAACATTCACACCTACTTGCAGCCAGACACACCTCCGCTCCCGCTTTGATGGTGTATAGTCGGGCTTTCGAGCCTTTTCTTCCCCGGTTTTTACAAATTATGTTGGACATTCAGACCTTGCAGCCGAAAACCTCCGCTCCCTCTTTTGATCATACATTGTCAGGCATTCGCACCTACTTGCAGCCGAATACTTCCGCTCCACCTTTTAGTGATGTATGGTTGGCATTTGCACCTTTTCTTACCCTTTCTTACCCTACTGATTGCTTAAGATTAAGTTGTTTTTTCTCAAACTACAACATTTTTTTAATTGTTGAAACTTGATTTGAAGTGG
>NW_027325600.1:0-31969 GCF_036924035.1 Leuresthes tenuis | reverse complement strand
TCTATATCCACAGCTGTGTTGTATGCGATTGCCGCTTCTTGTGCTGGTTTTTGTTTGTTTGTGTGTTTGTTTTTTCTCTGCTTGTCTGCTTTCAGGTGCTCCTGGTGGCGCTAAGGCTGGATTCCCCTCATAGGCCATGGATTGTTGTCTGTTTTGTTTTTTACAGGTGTAGCAGCTGGTTGTCTGGTTTTTGTTTCTATTTTTGTTCTGTTTCCTCTTCTTTCCTCTTCTTCTTTCCTTGTCCCCCGGTCCGGTTCAGTTCAGTTCATGTCATATATTGTAAACAGAAATAAATAAATGGGCATCAAGGGGAGCTTTACATTTATAAAATTTCCCTTGGCAAAACAAATCTGTTTGGCATCAAAGGTATTCAGACTACAATTCTTCTGACATAATGCTGAACAGGACAAGGGGAAAAAAAAGTAAAGAAGACAGTTCTGCCGAAAGCCAGGGATAGACCTGTTCTAAGTTCTATACTTTTTAAAAGGGGCGTGTTTATCAACTATGGAATTAGAAGATTTACAAAAATGGTCAAGTGCTAGATCTTCATCTGGGATTTTAACAGTGTCATATAACTATTCAACAGATCAGTTAAAAAAAAAGCCTGCTCATGGAGATGTTTCAGGATCTGGATACCAAGCGTGGACCTAATGTTTTCATTTTTGCAATTCTGATACAGGCTATTGAGCAGTGATAACTAACACCAAGTTCAGATACTGCGGATTTTCTACCTTTGATATGTTAAGATTGAGCCAATCAGGGACAACCTTGAAGGATCTCTTTGGTTTTGTAGGATCAGTAATTACCTGAGAAAGGTTGATATTGGTACACACCTTTTTTAAATGATCAGAGGCAGAGTTCAACTTGTTTAAATTAAAATTGCCACACAGAGATTGGGTTTAGGCCACATGCACACAGAATGACATCAACAAATATAAGAAATATTAAACATTTACACATAGATTTTTGAATACATGTAGAGGAATGATACTTTGAAATGTGCTCATTGCGGAGTTATGATCAGTTGAGTAATGAAGGTTGAACTATTCTAGGAAAGAGGTTTTATTCCCAGCATCATGATGGACACTCCTGATATAGAAGGTTTCGCTAACGCATTGGAATTGTTTTACTATTTTCATATGCATGTGCAATGAAGAATTGCTTGCTGCTGATAAATGCAAAGAAGAACAGCTTACACATAGATGCTCACATATAGGCTGCTGAATGCAATGAAGACCTGCTTATCAAGTAAAGTTCAATGTCAATGTGTAATATTCAATTAGCATTTGCAAAACAGTGAAGTTAAACAATGAATGGGTCCATAGTCGGTATGAGAAGACTACAGGAATATTTACCTGGGTGTACGTTCAAACAGAGATGAGAAAATTGCGATAAATAATTGTTTGTTTGTTTGTTAGTATGTATAGGAATGTTATGTGTATAAACTGTGTTGAGTTATAGTTACTCAGTAGTGTCTCAGTGAAACAACCGACGGGGGAAGCCTTGCGGTGACAACAAAAGCAGTGTTTTACTGATCAGTCAAGTTGCTCCAGTGTACTCCATACAAACTGGTTGGCTACTGAAGGGATAGAAAATGGGGAATACTTGTTTTAAAGCAAACAAGGAATTAGATGGGAAAAATACATGTTTTAACGGGACCCAGACAATATTAAATACTCAGACAGATGGGAGAAGAAGTGTAGTTTTGTAGGAAATCACAAAATTATTACATAGAATTAGTGAAATCAATTGAAGAATGCCTTTCTGAAGAGCTGTTTACCACAGATGAGCAGCTTTGCGACCAAGCACATTGTAGATCGCTTTACTGCCAAAATGATCTAATTTAATGGATTGGTTTAGACATGCATAACAGCATTTTAAGAACAAAGAGAGAAACAAAAAGGGACAACGCTTCATGGTGGAAGGGGATGTATAAATAACTGTGTATATGATGAAGGGGGTGGCAACACCCATTCCAAAATCCCGCCATTCCGACATCCCGCTATTCCGACATCCCACCATTCTGACATACCACCATTCCGACATACCACCATTCCGACATGCAAACGTCCCACCATTCCGACATCCCACCATTGCGACATCCCGCTATTCTGACGTTCAAATGTCCCACCATTCCGACAAGGCTTTCCGTATAAGGAAATGTGTGTTACTCAACAGGTGAGTCCCTTCTTTCTGTTCATGCAATTTATATGTTTAACACATGTTTATAGACAAGCGTTATTAAAAACACAAAGTCTCCGCAACTGGAGGAGGAGAAGCAGTCCGCGGTGGTTTTCAATCACACACTCCAATGCCACTTGTTTCAACTTCCGAAAATTTAATCCAGGAAAAAAAGGCTTACAAACATGGACCAAAACGGCTCCATAACACGCACAAGAATCCAAAAGAAACGAAAGTTAACTAAAAGAAAGCAAATAAACAGTATGAAGTGGTCAAAATTGGTTTTACGCATGCCTATGTGCGTCTGGCACATGCGTCTTCGGGCTCTCCAACGTTGGTTTGTGGATGAAAGCTATATGTTCAGCTGTAATGTCATGTAAAAACAATCTCTACATGACATTTACTCCCAGGTGTGACCAGTTAGGTCCTTAAGATATCAACAGGCTGTATAAAGCTACAACCGTTGCGGCTGTGTGTTTGTGCCAAATGTGCAAAGCCCATCCGCGCTTCCCAAAATTGGAGTGAGTACTCATAAATCACGTGAATAACATGAATAAACGTTTTTACAAAATTTTGTTGTGTTTTATACGTTCTATGCTGTCATTTCTCTCTTCTCCTATTGGCAAGGCAAGGCAGAGTGCTCGCAACTGTGTCCTGTGCAGTAGCCGTGATATCTGTAATTGCAATTATTACTTTTGCATATGATGACAGCGTGCAAAAGACACATGGGCTCTGTGGAGAGCTCCGCTCCAGCTGGCTGCTGTGACAGCTCACTGACACTGTATTTCTGCTTAATCAGTTTCAGTCTCGCCAGAGTTACATTAATATCTGTATTTTTATATTTGAAATTCAGGGGATTTTGATAATAGATTATTAAAGTTTGTTTGCGAGGCTGTGGCCTCTGCATGTGCAAAGCTTGTGCGCCAAACTTTAGGGCGTATTTGCGCCGGCATATCATTAGTGCAAAATGTTTTGGGTAAAAAATAGGCTATTAAAAGGAACTGTCGGAATGGCGGTATGTTAAAAAAAAACAAAAAACATACCGCCATTCCGACCATAGGAGGAAAAAAGTGTTGGAATGGTGGGACGTTTGATAAAAAATTAAGTGTCGCCATTCCGACAATTGGAGACCCATGTCGGAATGGCGAGATGTCGGAATGGCAGCATGTAACCATGATGAAGGAGAGACCATTTGAGCAGCACAGCCATTTCGCAGCACAGGGACAGCAGTCCAAGTTACAGGATCTCCCACGTGGTATCACCTGTCACATTGTGTCAAGGCATCAAAAGAAGAAAAAATCACCAAACTCAAGGACAAAAAGACAAAGACTCCGGTGAACGAAGAGAGAGTACTGACAAACCAGAAATACAAAAGGATTCTCGTGCCTCTAATGAGGGGGTGAATATAGAATCCTCAACGATTACAACGTCTCTGGGAACTGTGACAACAACAAGGTTTAAACCATTTTGATATATATTGTAACCTATTGTCTAAGGAATAGTGCTGAAAATGAGGTAAATCTAATCCACCACTGTCCTTGGTCTTCTGTAGGGTTTTTAAACTAATACGTGGTGGTTTGTTTTTCCACAGAAATTTGGAGATGCATGAATCTAGTGACTTAAACCAAGTAGCAGATGGTTTTATGGGGATCATTGAGAACAAATAGTTAACTTTTGGTAGTATCATCATTTTAATGGATGTAACTCTCCCCATAAGTGATATAGGTAAGGACTTCCAACGAGAGATCGTCCTCTACTGTCTTTAATAATTGCACATAATTTAGCTTTGTTAGCTCTGAGATCCTGGAGGAAATGTTTATGCCTGAATATCTAATATTTCCTGACTGTAAAGTGATCGCAGGTATATTATGGACCCTACAGTTAATGGGCAGAACTGTGGTCTTAGACCAGTTGATAGAGTAGTCAGAAAGTGCTGAGAATTTATTTATGAGTGTGATCGTGTGACTGAGAGACGTCTGTGAGTTCTGAAGGAAAAGTAATACATCATCAGCATAAAGACTTATTTTATGCTCAATATTTTGGGATTAATTACTCACAAACGGGTAAGAAAAGGTAGTATTGCCAGACCATACATGATCAAAACAGGGAGCGGAGGTGGTTCAGCTGCAAGGTGTGAATGTCTGACTATAGTTTGTAAAAAGCGGGTAAGATAAGGTGCGAATGCCCGACAATGTATGATCAAAAGAGGGAGCGGAGGTTTTCGGCTGCAAGAAGGTCTGAATGTCCACCCAAAATTCCTGAAAAATGGGTAAAAAAAGGGTGCGAATGCCAAACCATACATCATCAAAAGCAGGAGTGGATGTGTTCGGCTACAAGAAGATTTGAATGTCCATCAATAATTGCTTTAAAACATGAAAGAAAATTTTCGAATATCAAACCGCACATGATCATAAGTGGGAGAGGAGTTGTTCAGCTGCAAGAAGGTGTGAATGTCCACCCATAATTACTGAAAAATGGGTAAGAAAAGGTGAAAATGCCCAACCATACATCATCAAAAGCAGGAGTGGATGTGTTCGGCTACAAGAAGGTTTGAATGTCCGAGCATAGTTTGTAAAAAGCGGGTAAGAAAAGGTTCGAATGCCCAAACATACACCATCAAAAGAGGGAGCGGAGGTGTTCCGCTGTAAGAAGGTGTGAACGTCCAACCATGGTTTGTAAAAAGCTTGTAAGAAAAGGTTCGAATGCCCGAATATATACCATCAAAAGCGGAAGCGGAGGTGTTCGGCTGCAAGAAGGTGTGAACGTCCGACCAAAGTTTGTAAAAAGCAGTTAAGAAAAGGTTCGAATATCCAACCAAACATAATCAAAAGCGGGAGCAGAGCTGTTCGACTGCAAGTAGGTGTGAATGTCCAGCCATAATTAGTCACAAACGGGTAAGAAAAGGTAGTATTGCCAGACCATACATGATCAAAACAGGGAGCTGAGGTGGTTCAGCACCAAGGTGTGAATGTCTGACTATAGTTTGTAAAAAGCGGGTAAGATAAGGTGCGAATGCCCGACAATGTATAATCAAAAGAGGGAGCAGAGGTTTTCGGCTACAAGAAGGTTTGAATGTCCGACCAAAGTTTGTAAAAAGCGGGTAAGAAAAGGTTCAAATGCCTGACAATACACCATCAAAAGCGGGAGCGGAGATGTTCCGCTGTAAGACGGTGTGAATGTCCGACCATATTTGGTAAAAAGCGGGTAAGAAAAGGTTAAAATACCCGACTGTACACAATCAATAGCGGGAGCGGAGTTGTTTGGCTACAAGAAGGTGTGAAAGTCCGACCACGGTTTGTAAAAAGCGGGTAAGAAAAGGTTCGAATGCCCGAATATATACCATCAAAAGTGGAAGTGGATGTGTTCGGCTGCAAGAAGGTGTGAACGTCCGACCAAAGTTTGTAAAAAGCAGTTAAGAAAAGGTTCGAATATCCAACCAAACATAATCAAAAGCGGGAGCAGAGCTGTTCGACTGCAAGTAGGTGTGAATGTCAGATCATAATTTGCAAAAAGCTGATGAGAAAGGGTGAGAATGCCCGGCTATACACCATCAAATGCGGGAGCGGAAGGGTTCGGCTGTGAGTAGGTGTGAATGTCCAACCATAATTGCTGAAAAATGTGTTAGAAGAGACTAGAATGCCGGACAAGACATCATCAAATGCGGGAGCGGAGTTGTTCGGCTGTGAGTAGGTGTGAATCTCCGAGCATAGTTTGTAAAAAGGGGGTAAGAATAGGTTGGAATGCCCGAACATACACTATCAAAACAGGGAGCTAAGGTGGCTCAGCTGCAAGGTGTGAATGTCTGACTATAGTTTGTAAATAAGGTGCGAATGCCCAACAATGTATAATCAAAAGAGGGAGCGGAGGTTTTCGGCTACAAGAAGGTTTGAATGTCCGACCATAGTTTGTAAAAAGCGGGTAAGAAAAGGTTCAAGCGCCTGACTATACACCATCAAAAGCGGGAGCAGAGGTGTTCCGCTGTAAGACGGTGTGAATGTCCGACCATATTTGGTAAAAAGCGGGTAAGAAAAGGTTAAAATACCCGACTGTACACAATCAATAGCGGGAGAGGAGGTGTTCGGCTGCAAGAAGGTGTGAATGTCCACCCATAGTTACTGAAAAATGGGTAAGAAAAGGTGCGAATGCCCAACCATACATTATCAAAAGCAGGTGTGAATGTCAGATCATAATTTGCAAAAAGCTGATGAGAAAGGGTGAGAATGCCCGACTGCACACCATCAAATGCGGGAGCGGAGTTGTTCGGCTGTGAGTAGGTGTGAATCTCCGACCGTAATTTCTGAAAAATGTGTTAGAAAAGGTAAGAATGCCGGTCCATACATCATCAAAAGCGAGAGAGGTGGTGTTCGGCTGCAAGTAGGTGTGAATGTCCAGCCATAATTACTCACAAACGGGTAAGAAAAGGTAGTATTGCCAGACCATACATAATCAAAACAGGGAGCGGAGGTGGTTCAGCTGCAAGAAGGTGTGAATGTCCGACTAAAGTTCAAATATATTAACAAAAGCGGGAGGAGAGGTCTTCGGATGAGAGTGGTTGAGAATTTCCAACCATAATCTATAAAATTCGGCAAAAAAAAGGTGTGATAGAAACACTAAAAGGTGGAGCGGAAGTGTTCGGCTGCAAGAAGGTTTTAATGTCCGACTATATTTGGTGAAAAGCAGGTGAAGCAAGGTCTGAATGCCCAACCTTACATCATCAAAAGCGAGATCAGAGGTGTTTGGCTGCATGAAGGCCATAGTTTGCAAAAAGCGGGTGAGAAAAGGTGCGAATGTCCAACCATACATGATCAAAACAGGGAGCGGAGGTGTTTGGCTGTGACAAGGTGTGAATGTCCACCCAAAATTAATGAAAAGCGGGTAAAAAGTAGGTTTGAATGCCCAAGCATACATCATCAAAAGAAGGAGTGGATGTGTTCGGCTACAAGAAGGTTTGAATGTCCGAGCATAGTTTGTAAAAAGCGGGTAAGAAAAGGTTCGAATGCCCAAACATACACCATCAAAAGAGGGAGCGGAGGTGTTCCGCTGTAAGGTGTGAATGTCCGACCATAGTTGGTAAAATGTGGGTAAGAAAAGGTTAAAATACCCGACTGTACACAATCAATAGCGGGAGCGGATGTGTTTGGCTACAAGAATGTGTGAAAGTCCGACCATGGTTTGTAAAAAACGGGTAAGAAAAGGTGCGAATGCCCGTCAATGTATGATCAAAAGAGGGAGCGGAGGTTTTTGGCTACAAGAAGGTTTGAATGTCCGACCATAGTTTGTAAAAAGCGGGTAAGAAAAGGTTCAAATGCCTGACTATACACCATCAAAAGCGGGAGCGGAGGTGTTCCGCTGTAAGACGGTGTGAATGTCCGACCATAGTTGGTAAAAAGCGGGTAAGAAAAGGTTAAAATACCCGACTGTACACAATCAATAGGGTGAGTGGAGTTGTTCGGCTACAAGAAGGTGTGAAAGTCCAACCATGGTTTGTAAAAAGCTGGTAAGAAAAGGTTCGAATGCCCGAATATATACCATCAAAAGCGGAAGCGGAAGTGTTCGGCTGCAAGAAGGTGTGAACGTCCGACCAAAGTTTGTAAAAAGCAGTTAAGAAAAGGTTCGAATATCCAACCAAACATAATCAAAAGCGGGAGCAGAGCTGTTCGACTGCAAGTAGGTGTGAATGTCCAGCCATAATTACTCACAAACGGGTAAGAAAAGGTAGTATTGCCAGACCATACATGATCAAAACAGGGAGCTGAGGTGGTTCAGCACCAAGGTGTGAATGTCTGACTATAGTTTGTAAAAAGCGGGTAAGATAAGGTGCGAATGCACGATAATGTATAATCAAAAGAGGGAGCAGAGGTTTTCGGCTACAAGAAGGTTTGAATGTCCGACCATAGTTTGTAAAAAGCGGGTAAGAAAAGGTTACCATACATCATCAAAAGCAGGAGTGGATGTGTTCGGCTACAAGAAGATTTGAATGTCCATCAATAATTGCTTTAAAACATGAAAGAAAATTTTCGAATATCAAACCGCACATGATCATAAGCGGGAGAGGAGTTGTTCAGCTGCAAGAAGATGTGAATGTCCACCCATAATTACTGAAAAATGGGTAAGAAAAGGTGAAAATGCCCAACCATACATCATCAAAAGCAGGAGTGGATGTGTTCGGCTACAAGAAAGTTTGAATGTCCGACCATAGTTTGTAAAAAGCGGGTAAGAAAAGGTTCGAATGCCTGAACATAGACCATCAAAAGAGGGAGCGGAGGTGTTCCGCTGTAAGAAGGTGTAAATGTCCGACCATAGTTGGTAAAAAACGGGTAAGAAAAGGTTAAAATACCCGACTGTACACAATCAATAGCGGGAGCGGAGTTGTTTGGCTACAAGAAGGTGTGAAAGTCCGACCACGGTTTGTAAAAAGCGGGTAAGAAAAGGTTCGAATGCCCGAATATATACCATCAAAAGTGGAAGTGGATGTGTTCGGCTGCAAGAAGGTGTGAACGTCCGACCAAAGTTTGTAAAAAGCAGTTAAGAAAAGGTTCGAATATCCAACCAAACATAATCAAAAGCGGGAGCAGAGTTGTTCGACTGTAAGTAGGTGTGAATATCAGATCATAATTTGCAAAAAGCTGATGAGAAAGGGTGAGAATGCCCGGCTATACACCATCAAATGCGGGAGCGGAAGTGTTCGGCTGTGAGTAGGTGTGAATGTCCAACCATAATTGCTGAAAAATGTGTTAGAAGAGACTAGAATGCCGGACAAGACATCATCAAATGCGGGAGCGGAGTTGTTCGGCTGTGAGTAGGTGTGAATCTCCGAGCATAGTTTGTAAAAAGGGGGTAAGAATAGGTTCGAATGCCCGAACATACACTATCAAAACAGGGAGCTGAGGTGGCTCAGCTGCAAGGTGTGAATGTCTGACTATAGTTTGTAAATAAGGTGCGAATGCCCAACAATGTATAATCAAAAGAGGGAGCGGAGGTTTTCGGCTACAAGAAGGTTTGAATGTCCGACCATAGTTTGTAAAAAGCGGGTAAGAAAAGGTTCAAATGCCTGACTATACACCATCAAAAGCGGGAGCGGAGGTGTTCCGCTGTAAGACGGTGTGAATGTCCGACCATATTTGGTAAAAAGCGGGTAAGAAAAGGTTAAAATACCCGACTGTACACAATCAATAGGGGGAGCGGAGTTGTTTGGCTACAAGAAGGTGTGAAAGTCCGACCACGGTTTGTAAAAAGCGGGTAAGAAAAGGTTCGAATGCCCGAATATATACCATCAAAAGTGGAAGTGGATGTGTTCGGCTGCAAGAAGGTGTGAACGTCTGACCAAAGTTTGTAAAAAGCAGTTAAGAAAAGGTTCGAATGTCCAACCAAACATAATCAAAAGCGGGAGCAGAGCTGTTCGACTGCAAGTAGGTGTGAATGTCAGATCATAATTTGCAAAAAGCTGATGAGAAAGGGTGAGAATGCCCGGCTATACACCATCAAATGCGGGAGCGGAAGTGTTCGGCTGTGAGTAAGTGTGAATGTCCAACCATAATTGCTGAAAAATGTTTTAGAAGAGACTAAAATGCCGGACAAGACATCATCAAATGCGGGAGCGGAGTTGTTCGGCTGTGAGTAGGTGTGAATCTCCGAGCATAGTTTGTAAAAAGGGGGTAAGAATAGGTTCGAATGCCCGAACATACACTATCAAAACAGGGAGCTGAGGTGGCTCAGCTGCAAGGTGTGAATGTCTGACTATAGTTTGTAAATAAGGTGCGAATGCCCAACAATGTATAATCAAAAGAGGGAGCGGAGGTTTTCGGCTACAAGAAGGTTTGAATGTCCGACCATAGTTTGTAAAAAGCGGGTAAGAAAAGGTTCAAATGCCTGACTATACACCATCAAAAGCGGGAGCAGAGGTGTTCCGCTGTAAGACGGTGTGAATGTCCGACCATATTTGGTAAAAAGCGGGTAAGAAAAGGTTAAAATACCCGACTGTACACAATCAATAGCGGGAGAGGAGGTGTTCAGCTGCAAGAAGGTGTGAATGTCCACCCATAATTACTGAAAAATGGGTAAGAAAAGGTGCGAATGCCAAACCATACATTATCAAAAGCAGGTGTGAATGTCAGATCATAATTTGCAAAAAGCTGATGAGAAAGGGTGAGAATGCCCGACTATACACCATCAAATGCGGGAGCGGAGTTGTTCGGCTGTGAGTAAGTGTGAATCTCCGACCATAATTGCTGAAAAATGTGTTAGAAAAGGTAAGAATGCCGGTCCATACATCATCAAAAGCGGGAGAGGTGGTGTTCGGCTGCAAGTAGGTGTGAAAGTCCAGCCATAATTACTAACAAACGGGTAAGAAAAGGTAGTATTGCCAGACCATACATGATCAAAACAGGGAGCGGAGGTGGTTCAGCTGCAAGAAGGTGTGAATGTCTCACTAAAGTTCAAATATATTAACAAAAGCGGGAGGAGAGGTCTTCGGATGAGAGTGGTTGAGAATTTCCAACCATAATCTATAAAATGCGGTGAAAAAAAGGTGTGATAGAACACTAAAAGGTGGAGCGGAAGTGTTCGGCTGCAAGAAGGTGTGAATGTCCGACTATATTTGGTGAAAAGCAGGTGAAGCAAGGTCTGAATGCCCAACCTTACATCATCAAAAGCGAGATCAGAGGTATTTGGCTGCATGAAGGCCATAGTTTGCCAAAAGCGGGTAAGCTGCGAATGACCGACTAAATATCAACAAAAGGTCTTCGGATGCAAGTGGGTGTGAATATCCCACCATACAAGTATGGTGGAGAGGAAGCTGTGAACAGCCGACCATAGTTGGCAAAAAGCGGGTGAGAAAAGGTGCGAATATCCAACCATACATGATCAAAACAGGGAGCGGAGGTGTTTGGCTGTGACACCAAAATTAATGAAAAGCGGGCAACAAGTAGGTTTGAATGCCCAAGCATACATCATCAAAAGCAGGAGTGGATGTGTTCGGCTACAAGAAGGTTTGAATGTCCGAGCATAGTTTGTAAAAAGCGGGTAAGAAAAGGTTCGAATGCCCAAACATACACCATCAAAAGAGGGAGCGGAGGTGTTCCGCTGTAAGAAGGTGTGAATGTCCGACCATAGTTGGTAATAAACGGGTAAGAAAAGGTTAAAATACCCGACTGTACACAATCAATAGGGGGAGCGGAGTTGTTCAGCTACAAGAAGGTGTGAAAGTCCAACCATGGTTTGTAAAAAGCTGGTAAGAAAAGGTTCGAATGCCCGAATATATACCATCAAAAGCGGAAGCGGAGGTTTTCGACTGCAAGTAGGTGTGAATGTCCAGCCATAATTACTCACAAACGGGTAAGAAAAGGTAGTATTGCCAGACCATACATGATCAAAATAGGGAGCTGAGGTGGTTCAGCTGCAAGGTGTAAATGTCTGACTATAGTTTGTAAAAAGCGGGTAAGACAAGGTGCGAATGCCCGACAATGTATGATCAAAAGAGGGAGTGGAGGTCTTCGGCTGCAAGGTCTGAATGTCCAACCATAATTTCTAAAAACCGGGTAAGAAAAGGCTCGAAATTCCGACTATACACAATCAAAAGCGGGAGCGGGAGGTTTTCAGCTGCAAATCCTTCACTCAAACCAAGTGAAAACTGCTTTGTCCTTCATATTTATCAATGTCTAGATCGACTTCAACAAAGAACAACATTGTACTTTGCAGTAAAGAAAGAGCAAATCAAAAGTTTTAGGAATCCGAGAATAAGCTTATTTTCATGAGTTCTGCACGATTATTGATTTTACTATAAATGAATGCCTTCACTCAAACTATGTTAAAACTGCTTTGTCCGTTATATTTATCAATGTCTAGATTGACTTCAACAAAGAACAACACTGGATTTTGCAGTAGAAGAAAGAGCAACACTGAAGGATCAGTAATCCGAGAATAAGCTTATTTTCATACGTTCTGCATGATTTGGGATTTTATGTATAAAATGAATTCCTTCACTCAAACCAAGTTAAAACTGCTTTGTCCTTCATATTTATCAATGTCTAGATTTACTTCAACAAAGAACAACATTGTATTTTGCAGTAGTAGAAAGAGCAACACTTGAAGGAACAGGAATCCGAGAATAAGCTTATTTTCATACGTTCTGCATGATTTGGGATTTTATGTATAAAATGAATTCCTTTACTCAAACTATGTTAAAACTGCTTTGTCCTTCATATTTATCAATGTCTAGATTGACTTCAACAAAGAACAACATTGTATTTTGCAGTAGAAGAAATAGCAACACTGAAGGATCAGGAATCCGAAAACACGCTTATTTTCATACGTTCTGCTTGATTTGGGATTTTGCTATAAAATTAATTCCTTCACTCAAACAAAGTGGAAACTGCTTTGTCCTTCATATTTATCAATGTCTATATCGATTTCAACAAAGAACAAGGCTGTATTTTGCAGTATAGGAAAGAGCAACACTGGAGGATCAGGAATCCGAGAATAAGCTTACTTTCATGAGTCCTGCACGATTTCGGATTTTCCTATAAAATGAATTGCTTTGCTCAAACCAAGTTAAAATTGCTTTGTCCTTCATAGTTATCCATGTCTAAAATGTATCAAGCATAAAGTTCCTCATATTACCCTGAATGAGAAAGAAGCATCCCTTTGGTTGAGCAATACGTTCCTTATGCGGAGTTATGCATGATTTCGGATTTTGCTATAAAATTCATTCCTTCACACCTTTTTTTTTTCACCGCATTTTATAGATTATGGTTGGAAATTTCAACCACTCTAATCCGAAGACCTCTCCTCCCGCTTTTGTTAATATATTTGAACTTTAGTTGGACATTCACCCCTTTTTGTAGCTAAACCACCTCCGCTCCCTGTTTTGATCATGTATGGTCTGGCAATACTACATTTTCTTACCCGTTTGTGAGTAATTATGGCTGGATATTCACACCTACTTGCAGCTGAACACAATCTCTCTCGCTTTTAATTATGTTTGGATATTCGAACCTTTTCTTTACTGCTTTTTGCCAACTTTGGTCGGACGTTCACACCTTCTTGCAACCGAACATCTCCGCTTCCGCTTTTGATGGTATATATTCGGGCATTCGAACCTTTTCTTACCAGCTTTTTACAAACGATGGTTGGACTTTCACACCTTCTTATAGCCAAACAACTCCGCTCCCGCTATTGATTGTGTACAGTCGGGTATTTTAACCTTTTCTTACCCGCTTTTTACCAACTATGGTCGGACATTCACATCGTCTTACAGCGGAACATCTCCGCTCCCGCTTTTGATGGTGGATAGTCAGTCATTTGAACCTTTTCTTACCCGCTTTTTACAAACTATGGTCGGACATTCAAACCTTCGTGTAGCCGAAAACCTCTGCTCTCTCTTTTAATTATACATTGTCGGGCATTCGCACCTTATCTTACCCGCTTTTTACAAACTATAGTCAGACATTCACACCTTGCAGCTGAACCACCTCAGCTCCCTGTTTTGATCATGTATGGTCTGGCAATACTACCTTTTCTTACCCCTTTGTGAGTAATTATGGCTGGACATTCACACCTACTTGCAGTCGAACAGCTCTGCTCCGGCTTTTGATTATGTTTGGTTGGATATTCGAACCTTTTCTTAACTGCTTTTTACAAACTTTGGTCGGACGTTCACACCTTCTTGCAGCCGAACACCTCCGCTTCCGCTTTTGATGGTATATATTCGGGCATTCGAACCTTTTCTTACCAGCTTTTTACAAACCATGGTTGGACTTTCACATCTTCTTGTAGCCGAACAACTCCGCTCCCCCTATTGATTGTGTACAGTCGGGTATTTTAACCTTTTCTTACCCACTTTTTACCAACTATGGTCGGACATTCACACCTTCTTACAGCGGAACACCTCCGCTCCCTCTTTTGATGGTGTATGTTTGGGCATTCGAACCTTTTCTTACCCGCTTTTTACAAACTATGCTCGGACATTGAAACCTTCTTGTAGCCGAACACATCCACTCCTTCTTTTGATGATGTATGCTTGGGCATTCAAACCTACTTTTTGCCCGGTTTTCATTAATTTTGGGTGGACATTCACACCTTGTCACAGCCAAACACCTCCGCTCCCTGTTTTGATCATGTATGGTTGGACATTCGCACCTTGTCTCACCCGCTTTTTGCAAACTATGGTCGGCTGTTCACAGCTTCCTCTCCACCATACTTGTATGGTGGGATGTTCACACCCAGTTGCATCCGAAGACCTCCGCCCCCACTTTTGTTGATATTTAGTTGGTCATTCGCAGCTTACCCGCTTTTGGCAAACTATGGCCTTCTTGCAGCCAAACACCTCTGATCTCGCTTTTGATAATGTAAGGTTGGGCATTCAGACCTTGCTTCACCTGCTTTTCACCAAATATAGTCGGACATTCACACCTTCTTGCAGCCGAACACTTCCGCTCCACCTTTTAGTGTTCTATCACACCTTTTTTTCACCGAATTTTATAGATTATGGTTGGAAATTCTCAACCACTCTCATCCGAAGACCTCTCCTCCCGCTTTTGTTAATATATTTGAACTTTAGTGAGACATTCACACCTTCTTGCAGCTGAACCACCTCCGCTCCCTGTTTTGATCATGTATGGTCTGGCAATACTACCTTTTCTTACCCGTTTGTGAGTAATTATGGCTGGACATTCACACCTACTTGCAGCCGAACACCACCTCTCTCGCTTTTGATGATGTATGGACCGGCATTCTTACCTTTTCTAACACATTTTTCAGAAATTACGGTCGGAGATTCACACCTACTCACAGCCGAACAACTCCGCTCCCGCATTTGATGGTGTGCAGTCGGACATTCTCACCCTTTCTCATCAGCTTTTTGCAAATTATAATCTGACATTCACACCTACTTGCAGTCGAAAAGCTATACTCCCGCTTTTGATTATGTTTGGTTGGATATTCAAACCTTTTCTTAACTGCTTTTTACAAACTTTGGTTGGACGTTCACACCTTCTTGTAGCCGAACACATCCACTCCTGCTTTTGATGATGTATGGTTGGGCATTCGCACCTTTTTTTTACCCATTTGTCAGGAATAATGGGTGGACATTCACACCTTCTTGCAGCTGAACACCTCCTCTCCCACTTATGATCATGTGCGGTTTGATTTTCGAAAATTTTCTTTCATGTTTTCTAGGAATTATTGATGGACATTTAGACCTTCTTGCAGCTGAACACCTCCGCTCCTGCTTTTGATCATACCTTGTCAGGAATTCGCACCATGTCTTACCCGCTTTTTACAAACTTTAGTCGAACATTTACACCTTTTTGCAGCCGAACACCACCTCTCTCGCTTTTGATGATGTATGGTCCGGCATTCTTTCCTTTTCTAACACATTTTTCAGCAATTATGGTCGGACATTCACACCTACTCAGAGCCGAACACCTCCGCTCCCGCATTTGATGGTGTATAGTCGGGCATTCTCACCCTTTCTCATCAGCTTTTTGCAAATTATGATCTGACATTCACACCTGCTTTTGAAAATGTATGGTTGGGCATTCGCACCTTTTTTTACCCATTTTTCAGGAATTATGGGTGGACATTCACACTTTCTTGCAGCTGAACACCTCCTCTCCTTCTTATGATCATGTGCGGATGATATTCGAAAATTTTCTTTCATGTTTTAAAGCAATTATTGATGGACATTCAGACCTTCTTGCAGCTGAACCACTCTGCTCCCGCTTTTGATGGTGTATAGTCGGGCTTTCGAGCCTTTCCTTCCCGGTTTTTACAAATTATGGTTGGACATTCAGACCTTCTTGCAGCCGAACACCTCCGCTCCCTCCTTTGATCATACATTGTCGGGCATTAGCACCTTTTCTTACCCGCTTTTTACAAACCATAGTCGGACTTTCACATCTTTTAGTAGCCGAACAACTCCGCTCCCGCTATTGATTGTGTACAGTCGGGTATTTTAACCTTTTCTTACCCGCTTTTTACCAACTATGGTCGGACATTCACACCTTCTTACAGCAGAACACCTCCGCTCCCTCTTTTGATGGTGTATGTTCGGGCAGTCAAACTTTTTCTTACCTGCTTTTTACAAACTATGGTCAGACATTCAACCCTTCTTGGAGCCGAACACATCCACTCCTGCTTTTGATTATGTATAGTTGGGCATTCGCACCTTTTCTTACCCATTTTTCAGTAATTATGGGTGTACATTCACACCTTCTTGCAGCCAAACACCTCCGCTCCCTCTTTTGATCATACATTTTCGGGCATTCGCACCTTTTCTTACCCGCTTTTTACAAACCATGGTCGGACTTTCACACCTTTTAGTAGCCGAACAACTCCGCACCCGCTACTGATTGTGTACAGTCGGGTATTTTAACCTTTTCTTACCCGTTTTTTACCAACTATGGTCGGACATTCACACCTTCTTACAGCGGAACACCTCCGCTCCCTCCTTTGATGGTGTATGTTCGGGCATTCAAACCTTTTCTTACCCGCTTTTTACAAACTATGGTCAGACGTTCAAACCTTCTTGTAGCCGAACATATCCACTCCTGCTTTTGATGATGTATGGTTGGGCATTCGAACCTACTTGTTGCCCGCTTTTCATTAATTATGGGTGGACATTCACACCTTGTCTCAGCCAAACACCTCCGCTCCCTGTTTTGATCATGTATGGTTTGACATTCGCACCTTTGCTTACCCTCTTTTTATACTGATTGCTCAAGATTAAGTTGTTCTTTCTCAAACTACAAAATTTTTTTAATTGTTGAAACTTGATTTGAAGTGGATAAATAAGGAAGACAAACAGTTTTAAGTCAGGCTGATAGCAATTAATTTTATAGCAAAATCTGTATTTCGTCATTTGTCGAGAGATGCTTATTGCTGAAGAAGTTCTTTCTCATTCTACAAAGTACAACGTTGTTTATCATTGAAACTTGATTAGACATGAATAAATATGAAGGACAAAGCAGTCTTAACATGGTTTGAGTTAAGGAATTCGTTTTATAGGAGAATCCGAATTCGTGCATAACTCGTAAAATAGAGCTTATTTTCGGATTCCTGAAGAATGAGTCTGGTTCTTTCTCATAATACAAAGTTTGTTGTTTATTGTTGAAACTTCATCAGACCGTTAGATATAGTCGGACTCACCTCGACGCACGGCTTGGGATCTGGAACCAGTACTCTTGAGAGGGGTTGGACTCTCTTCCACTCTGGAGTTGCCCGTGGTGAGAGGCGCAAAGCAGGTGTGGGCATACTTATTGCCCCCCGGCTGTGTGCCAGTACATTGGGGTTTACCCCAGTGAACGAGAGGGTAGCCTCCCTCCGCCTTTGGGTGGGGGGACGAGTCCTGACTGTTGTTTGTGCCTATGCGCCAAACAGCAGTTCAGAGTACCTACCCTTTTTGGAGTCTCTGGGGGAGGCACTGGAGAATGCTCCTACCGGAGACTCCCTCATTCTGCTGGGGGACTTCAATGCTCACGTGGGCAATGACAGTGAGACCTGGAGGGGTGTGATTGGGAGGAACGGCCCCCCCGATCTGAATCAGAGTGGTGTTATGTTGTTGGACTTCTGTGCCAGTCATAGACTGTCCATAACGAACACCATGTTCAGGCATAAGGGTGTCCATATGTGCACTTGGCACCAGGACACCCTTGGCCGCAGTTCGATGATCGACTTTGTGGTTGTATCATCGGACTTGCGGCCGTATGTCCTGGACACTCGGGTGAAGAGAGGGGCGGAGCTGTCAACTGATCACCACCTGGTGGTGAGTTGGCTCCGCTGGTGGGGGAGGATGCCGATCAGACCTGGCAGGCCCAAACGTATTGTGAGGGTCTGCTGGGCGCGTTTGTCAGAATCCCCCGTCAGAAGGAGCTTTAACTTCCACCTCCGGCAGAGCTTCAACCATATTTGAGGTGGGGGACATTGAGTCCGAATGGGCCATGTTCCGTGACTCCATTGCCGAGGCAGCTGGTCGGAGTTGTGGCCGTAAGGTGGTCGGTGCCTGTCGTGGCGGCAACCCTCGAACCTGCTGGTGGACACCAGTGGTGAGGGAAGCCGTCAAGCTGAAGAAGGAGTCCTATCGGGCCTTTTTGGCCAGTGGGACCCTGGAAGAAGCTGATAGGTACCGACGGGCCAGACGGGCCACGGCTTCGGCGGTTGTGAGGCAAAAACTCGGGCCTGGGAGGAGTTCGGTGAGACCATGGAGAACGATTTCCGGACGGCCTCGAAAAGATTCTGGTCCACCATCCGGCGTCTCAGGGGGGGGGAAGCGGCTCACAGTCAACACTGTTTACAGTGGGGACGGGGCTTTGCTGACCTCAACTAGGGATGTTGTGAGTCGGTGGGGGGAGTACTTCGAGGAACTCCTCAATCCTACCAACACGTGCTCGGAAGAGGCAGAGTCGGAGAGCTTGGAGACGGGGCCTCCCATTTCTGGGGCTGAGGTTGCCGAGGTGGTTAAAAAGCTCCTCGGTGGCAAGGCCCCGGGGGTGGATGAGGTCCGTCCTGAGTTTCTCAAGGCTCTGGATGTTGTAGGGCTGTCTTGGCTGACACGCCTCTGCAGTATCGCATTGACATCGGGGACAGTGCCTCTGGACTGGCAGATTGGGGTGGTGGTCCCCCTCTTTAAAAAGGGGGACCGGAGGGTGTGTTCCAACTATAGGGGTATCACACTCCTCAGCCTCCCTGGTAAGGTCTATTCGGGGGTATTGGAGAGGAGGATCCGTCGGATAATCGAGCCTCGGATTCAGGAGATGCAGTGTGGCTTTCGTCCTGGCCGTGGAACAGTGGACCAGCTCTATACCCTCGGCAGGATCCTGGAGGGTGCATGGGAGTTCGCCCAACCAGTCTACATGTGTTTTGTGGACTTGGAGAAAGCGTTCGACCGTGTCCCTCGTGGAGTCCTGTGGGGGGTGCTCCGGGAATATGGAGTGCCGGACCCCTTGATAGGGGCCGTTCGGTCTCTGTATGACCGGTGCCAGAGTTTGGTCCGCATTGCCGGCAGTAAGTCGGATACGTTTCCGGTGAGAGTTGGACTCCGTCAGGGCTGCCCTTTGTCACCGATTCTGTTCCTAACTTTTATGGACAGAATTTCTAGGCGGAGCCAGGGCGTTGAGGGTGTCCCATTTGGCGACCTCAGAATCGGGTCTCTGCTTTTTGCAGATGATGTGGTTCTGTTAGCGTCGTCAGGCCGTGACCTTCAGCTCTCACTGGAGTGATTCGCAGCCGAGTGTGAAGCGGCTGGGATGAGAATCAGCACCTCCAAATCCGAGACTATGGTTCTCAGCCGGAAAAGGGTGGAATGCTCTCTCCGGGTCGGGAATGAGATCCTTCCCCAAGAGGAGGAGTTCAAGTATCTCGGGGTCTTGTTCACGAGTGATGGACGAATGGAGCGGGAGATTGACGGGCGGATCGGTGCGGCGCCTGCAGTGTTGCAGGCTCTGCACCGACCCGTCGTTGTGAAGAGGGAGCTGAGCCAGAAGGCGAAGCTCTCTACTTACTGGTCAATCTACGTTCCCATCCTCACCTATGGTCACGAGTTGTGGGTAGTGACCGAAAGAACAAGATCGCGAATACAAGCGGCCGAAATGGGTTTCCTCCGCAGGGTGTCTGGGCTCTCCCTTAGAGATAGGGTGAGAAGCTCAGTCATCCGGGAGGGGCTCGGAGTAGAACCGCTGCTCCTCCGCATTGAGAGGAGTCAGATGAGGTGGCTCGGGCATCTGGTTAGGATGCCCCCTGGGCGCCTCCCTGGGGAGGTGTTCCGGGCACGTCCCACTGGGAGGAGATCCCGGGGGAGACCCAGGACACGTTGGAGAGACTATGTCTCTCGGCTGGCCTGGGAACGCCTCGGGGTCCCCCCGGAAGAGCTGGAGGAAGTGGCCGGGGACAGAGACGTCTGGGTTTCTCTGCTCAAGCTGCTGCCCCCGCGACCCGACCCCCGGATAAGCGGCAGATGATGGATGGATGGATGGATATATCCTCCACCAACCAGACTTACAACCCCCGACTAGGGTAGCAGAATTTCTAAGCATCTGTACCCCAAAACTACTATCAAAAATATATAAATTATTGTCTAAGATAGATGACACAATGTCTCTTCCATCCTCAAAATGGGAGGCAGATTTATCCATCAGTTCTGGTCATAGCTTCTAACCACAAATATGTTTGAACACCTTCATAAAGACTCGAAATCCTAATTTACAGCTCATACAATACAAAATCCTTCATAGAACACACTATACAGGATGGGTCTAACACACTCAAACATCTGCTCACATTGCACAGATAACACACCTGATGATTATGCACACGCTTTGTGGTTTTTCTGCGCCTGTCCAGAAGTTCTGGCTTGAAGTCTGTGAGGACCTATCAACATGGCTAAAGTGTAGCATCCCTGCATGCCCCACACTGTGCATACTGGGTGACTTAGACAACATCAACATGGAAATTAACTCAGCACACATGGTTGTCACAGTGTTATGTATCGCAAAGAAAACTATTCTCATGAACCGGAAAGCGAAGAACAATCTGTGTATTAACCAGTTTAGAAATTTTCTTTTAGATTATATTAGCATGGAAACAATGTCTGCCTCCTCAAAACATCAATTGGCTGAATTTCATTCTCTCTGGTCCCCTCTGATTAGTTTTATCACATAGTGGTGGTGGTGGGTTGCTGGGTGATGGTGGGTCTCAGGCCCGGGCTGCTGCGACTGGTGTGACCGGGTGGTTTGTTTGTTTGTTTTTTGATGTTATTTGTTTGTTTTTTGTAGAGGTCCTCCTGGGTGGGGTTGGATTGAGTGGGGTGGGGCGGGATGGGTACCTTCTGGGGGTACAGTAGCTCCCGGAATATGGTCGCTGCAGGCCCCGAGCCTGGTGGACATCAGGCCCTCCTACCCATTGTTGGCTCCCAGGTAGCGGGGATGCCTATTGCAGCCAGTCCCTGGCTGCCCTCTCTGGGGGAGAGTAGCTCCCCCGGTATATATCCCCATACCCCTCTCCCTTCTGGCTCCTGTACACAGCACACACTCACACATGAAGGGTTTTGGGGGCGTGTGTGTTCGGTGGGGTGTAGTGGATGGGGCCACGTAGGTGGTCCCCTTTGGTTGCACTCTGCAGTTCCCTGCCCCTGTTTTAATTACACCTTAGACATTACTACTTATCAAACACACTCACACACACACATTAGGTCTTGGGGGGTGGTTACACTGAGTGGCATCTGGTGGGCGGGGCTCTTTGGGTATGTAGGCTGCCCAGAGTGCCGCGCTCCCAGTTCTACAAGTTTGGCTGCCCCTCAATTTTAATTGCTCACTATTAGAAAATATTGAAGAGCCAGAAGGGTGAGGGGAGGGGTCTTCTTCGCACACCCCTGCTTCCTGGTGTCTGCTTGGGGCAGGAGGGGCCAGGAGGATTAATTAATTGTTCTGCTGGTTCGGGGTCTTTGGTGGCTGGGGGGTTGCTGGCCTCCTGGTGTGCCCGCTGCACTACACCCCAGCAGAGTCGAGGGAGGTAGGATGTGTGGATGTGTGGATGTATGGGACGTGAAAGTGTGTGTGGTAATGATTGGGCCTGGATCTGGGACTTGCTGTCGCCTGGCCTGCCTGTGTTTCTCCCGATGGGGCATCAGCGTTGCCTCTCCCCACTGCTCGCGACTTCACCCACCTGTGGGCACGTCTTGACTCCCAGGGCACTTGGCCAGGGGCGCTGGGGCAGGCGCTGACCCACTTTGTGGCTGTCTGGGGCGCTTGGCCCTCCTGGGTATTGGGTGGGGCCTCTGCCGGGGGGTTAGGGGGCGCTCGGGCTCCTGGGGCCCAGGTCCAGTGCACGGCCCATGTCTGGGCGGCTGGGGCCTGGCGGGGTCGGTGGGCTGTTACCCCTGGTTCCCGGAGTGCCTCTGCCCTATGCTTATGGGGGCTCTTTCCGGGGGCTTCCTCTGCAGTCTTCTGGGTGGATGCGTGGTTGCCCCTGCAGTGGGCTGCCTGGGTTCTGTGCTCTGTGGGGGCTGCTGGTGGCCTGGGTCTTTTGGCCCTCTCTGCCTGCTTCTGATTGCTTGGGGGGGGGGGGCTGTGGATTGTGGCCCTGTACGCTTATACACTCATAACTAAGCACGGTTATCATGTAGGTCCTGTGCCATGGGTGTTGCATGTTCTCACACACACACACACACATTCATTAGTCCAGTAGCATGGTCACTAAGCAGTTGATGTATTATCATGTCGTCTCAGGTCATCTATATCCACAGCTGTGTTGTATGCGATTGCCGCTTCTTGTGCTGGTTTTTGTTTGTTTGTGTGTTTGTTTTTTCTCTGCTTGTCTGCTTTCAGGTGCTCCTGGTGGCGCTAAGGCTGGATTCCCCTCATAGGCCATGGATTGTTGTCTGTTTTGTTTTTTACAGGTGTAGCAGCTGGTTGTCTGGTTTTTGTTTCTATTTTTGTTCTGTTTCCTCTTCTTTCCTCTTCTTCTTTCCTTGTCCCCCGGTCCGGTTCAGTTCAGTTCATGTCATATATTGTAAACAGAAATAAATAAATGGGCATCAAGGGGAGCTTTACATTTATAAAACTTCCCTTGGCAAAACAAATCTGTTTGGCATCAAAGGTATTCAGACTACAATTCTTCTGACATAATGCTGAACAGGACAAGGGGAAAAAAAAGTAAAGAAGACAGTTCTGCCGAAAGCCAGGGATAGACCTGTTCTAAGTTCTATACTTTTTAAAAGGGGCGTGTTTATCAACTATGGAATTAGAAGATTTACAAAAATGGTCAAGTGCTAGATCTTCATCTGGGATTTTAACAGTGTCATATAACTATTCAACAGATCAGTTAAAAAAAAGCCTGCTCATGGAGATGTTTCAGGATCTGGATACCAAGCGTGGACCTAATGTTTTCATTTTTGCAATTCTGATACAGGCTATTGAGCAGTGATAACTAACACCAAGTTCAGATACTGCGGATTTTCTACCTTTGATATGTTAAGATTGAGCCAATCAGGGACAACCTTGAAGGATCTCTTTGGTTTTGTAGGATCAGTAATTACCTGAGAAAGGTTGATATTGGTACACACCTTTTTTAAATGATCAGAGGCAGAGTTCAACTTGTTTAAATTAAAATTGCCACACAGAGATTGGGTTTAGGCCACATGCACACAGAATGACATCAACAAATATAAGAAATATTAAACATTTACACATAGATTTTTGAATACATGTAGAGGAATGATACTTTGAAATGTGCTCATTGCGGAGTTATGATCAGTTGAGTAATGAAGGTTGAACTATTCTAGGAAAGAGGTTTTATTCCCAGCATCATGATGGACACTCCTGATATAGAAGGTTTCGCTAACGCATTGGAATTGTTTTACTATTTTCATATGCATGTGCAATGAAGAATTGCTTGCTGCTGATAAATGCAAAGAAGAACAGCTTACACATAGATGCTCACATATAGGCTGCTGAATGCAATGAAGACCTGCTTATCAAGTAAAGTTCAATGTCAATGTGTAATATTCAATTAGCATTTGCAAAACAGTGAAGTTAAACAATGAATGGGTCCATAGTCGGTATGAGAAGACTACAGGAATATTTACCTGGGTGTACGTTCAAACAGAGATGAGAAAATTGCGATAAATAATTGTTTGTTTGTTTGTTAGTATGTATAGGAATGTTATGTGTATAAACTGTGTTGAGTTATAGTTACTCAGTAGTGTCTCAGTGAAACAACCGACGGGGGAAGCCTTGCGGTGACAACAAAAGCAGTGTTTTACTGATCAGTCAAGTTGCTCCAGTGTACTCCATACAAACTGGTTGGCTACTGAAGGGATAGAAAATGGGGAATACTTGTTTTAAAGCAAACAAGGAATTAGATGGGAAAAATACATGTTTTAACGGGACCCAGACAATATTAAATACTCAGACAGATGGGAGAAGAAGTGTAGTTTTGTAGGAAATCACAAAATTATTACATAGAATTAGTGAAATCAATTGAAGAATGCCTTTCTGAAGAGCTGTTTACCACAGATGAGCAGCTTTGCGACCAAGCACATTGTAGATCGCTTTACTGCCAAAATGATCTAATTTAATGGATTGGTTTAGACATGCATAACAGCATTTTAAGAACAAAGAGAGAAACAAAAAGGGACAACGCTTCATGGTGGAAGGGGATGTATAAATAACTGTGTATATGATGAAGGGGGTGGCAACACCCATTCCAAAATCCCGCCATTCCGACATCCCGCTATTCCGACATCCCACCATTCTGACATACCACCATTCCGACATACCACCATTCCGACATGCAAACGTCCCACCATTCCGACATCCCACCATTGCGACATCCCGCTATTCTGACGTTCAAATGTCCCACCATTCCGACAAGGCTTTCCGTATAAGGAAATGTGTGTTACTCAACAGGTGAGTCCCTTCTTTCTGTTCATGCAATTTATATGTTTAACACATGTTTATAGACAAGCGTTATTAAAAACACAAAGTCTCCGCAACTGGAGGAGGAGAAGCAGTCCGCGGTGGTTTTCAATCACACACTCCAATGCCACTTGTTTCAACTTCCGAAAATTTAATCCAGGAAAAAAAGGCTTACAAACATGGACCAAAACGGCTCCATAACACGCACAAGAATCCAAAAGAAACGAAAGTTAACTAAAAGAAAGCAAATAAACAGTATGAAGTGGTCAAAATTGGTTTTACGCATGCCTATGTGCGTCTGGCACATGCGTCTTCGGGCTCTCCAACGTTGGTTTGTGGATGAAAGCTATATGTTCAGCTGTAATGTCATGTAAAAACAATCTCTACATGACATTTACTCCCAGGTGTGACCAGTTAGGTCCTTAAGATATCAACAGGCTGTATAAAGCTACAACCGTTGCGGCTGTGTGTTTGTGCCAAATGTGCAAAGCCCATCCGCGCTTCCCAAAATTGGAGTGAGTACTCATAAATCACGTGAATAACATGAATAAACGTTTTTACAAAATTTTGTTGTGTTTTATACGTTCTATGCTGTCATTTCTCTCTTCTCCTATTGGCAAGGCAAGGCAGAGTGCTCGCAACTGTGTCCTGTGCAGTAGCCGTGATATCTGTAATTGCAATTATTACTTTTGCATATGATGACAGCGTGCAAAAGACACATGGGCTCTGTGGAGAGCTCCGCTCCAGCTGGCTGCTGTGACAGCTCACTGACACTGTATTTCTGCTTAATCAGTTTCAGTCTCGCCAGAGTTACATTAATATCTGTATTTTTATATTTGAAATTCAGGGGATTTTGATAATAGATTATTAAAGTTTGTTTGCGAGGCTGTGGCCTCTGCATGTGCAAAGCTTGTGCGCCAAACTTTAGGGCGTATTTGCGCCGGCATATCATTAGTGCAAAATGTTTTGGGTAAAAAATAGGCTATTAAAAGGAACTGTCGGAATGGCGGTATGTTAAAAAAACAAAAAAAACATACCGCCATTCCGACCATAGGAGGAAAAAAGTGTCGGAATGGTGGGACGTTTGATAAAAAATTAAGTGTCGCCATTCCGACAATTGGAGACCCATGTCGGAATGGCGAGATGTCGGAATGGCAGCATGTAACCATGATGAAGGAGAGACCATTTGAGCAGCACAGCCATTTCGCAGCACAGGGACAGCAATCCAAGTTACAGGATCTCCCACGTGGTATCACCTGTCACATTGTGTCAAGGCATCAAAAGAAGAAAAAATCACCAAACTCAAGGACAAAAAGACAAAGACTCCGGTGAACGAAGACAGAGGACTGACAAACCAGAAATACAAAAGGATTCTCGATATCAAGATCCAGAAGAAGAGGCTAACAATGCCACGAACACTTACGATGCTGGGAATGATGCCAGCAATGAACAGAGAAGAAGATTCAGTGTCATCAATCTGCATTACGTGCCTCTAATGAGGGGTTGAATATAGAATCCTCAACGATTACAACGTCTCTGGGAACTGTGACAACAACAAGGTTTAAACCATTTTGATATATATTGTAACCTATTGTCTAAGGAATAGTGCTGAAAATGAGGTAAATCTAATCCACCACTGTCCTTGGTCTTCTGTAGGGTTTTTAAACTAATACGTGGTGGTTTGTTTTTCCACAGAAATTTGGAGATGCATGAATCTAGTGACTTAAACCAAGTAGCAGATGGTTTTATGGGGATCATTGAGAACAAATAGTTAACTTTTGGTAGTATCATCATTTTAATGGATGTAACTCTCCCCATAAGTGATATAGGTAAGGACTTCCAACGAGAGATCGTCCTCTACTGTCTTTAATAATTGCACATAATTTAGCTTTGTTAGCTCTGAGATCCTGGAGGAAATGTTTATGCCTGAATATCTAATATTTCCTGACTGTAAAGTGATCGCAGGTATATTATGGACCCTACAGTTAATGGGCAGAACTGTGGTCTTAGACCAGTTGATAGAGTAGTCAGAAAGTGCTGAGAATTTATTTATGAGTGTGATCGTGTGACTGAGAGACGTCTGTGAGTTCTGAAGGAAAAGTAATACATCATCAGCATAAAGACTTATTTTATGCTCAATATTTTGGGATTAATTACTCACAAACGGGTAAGAAAAGGTAGTATTGCCAGACCATACATGATCAAAACAGGGAGCGGAGGTGGTTCAGCTGCAAGGTGTGAATGTCTGACTATAGTTTGTAAAAAGCGGGTAAGATAAGGTGCGAATGCCCGACAATGTATGATCAAAAGAGGGAGCGGAGGTTTTCGGCTGCAAGAAGGTCTGAATGTCCACCCAAAATTCCTGAAAAATGGGTAAAAAAAGGGTGCGAATGCCAAACCATACATCATCAAAAGCAGGAGTGGATGTGTTCGGCTACAAGAAGATTTGAATGTCCATCAATAATTGCTTTAAAACATGAAAGAAAATTTTCGAATATCAAACCGCACATGATCATAAGTGGGAGAGGAGTTGTTCAGCTGCAAGAAGGTGTGAATGTCCACCCATAATTACTGAAAAATGGGTAAGAAAAGGTGAAAATGCCCAACCATACATCATCAAAAGCAGGAGTGGATGTGTTCGGCTACAAGAAGGTTTGAATGTCCGAGCATAGTTTGTAAAAAGCGGGTAAGAAAAGGTTCGAATGCCCAAACATACACCATCAAAAGAGGGAGCGGAGGTGTTCCGCTGTAAGAAGGTGTGAACGTCCAACCATGGTTTGTAAAAAGCTTGTAAGAAAAGGTTCGAATGCCCGAATATATACCATCAAAAGCGGAAGCGGAGGTGTTCGGCTGCAAGAAGGTGTGAACGTCCGACCAAAGTTTGTAAAAAGCAGTTAAGAAAAGGTTCGAATATCCAACCAAACATAATCAAAAGCGGGAGCAGAGCTGTTCGACTGCAAGTAGGTGTGAATGTCCAGCCATAATTAGTCACAAACGGGTAAGAAAAGGTAGTATTGCCAGACCATACATGATCAAAACAGGGAGCTGAGGTGGTTCAGCACCAAGGTGTGAATGTCTGACTATAGTTTGTAAAAAGCGGGTAAGATAAGGTGCGAATGCCCGACAATGTATAATCAAAAGAGGGAGCAGAGGTTTTCGGCTACAAGAAGGTTTGAATGTCCGACCATAGTTTGTAAAAAGCGGGTAAGAAAAGGTTCAAATGCCTGACAATACACCATCAAAAGCGGGAGCGGAGATGTTCCGCTGTAAGACGGTGTGAATGTCCGACCATATTTGGTAAAAAGCGGGTAAGAAAAGGTTAAAATACCCGACTGTACACAATCAATAGCGGGAGCGGAGTTGTTTGGCTACAAGAAGGTGTGAAAGTCCGACCACGGTTTGTAAAAAGCGGGTAAGAAAAGGTTCGAATGCCCGAATATATACCATCAAAAGTGGAAGTGGATGTGTTCGGCTGCAAGAAGGTGTGAACGTCCGACCAAAGTTTGTAAAAAGCAGTTAAGAAAAGGTTCGAATATCCAACCAAACATAATCAAAAGCGGGAGCAGAGCTGTTCGACTGCAAGTAGGTGTGAATGTCAGATCATAATTTGCAAAAAGCTGATGAGAAAGGGTGAGAATGCCCGGCTATACACCATCAAATGCGGGAGCGGAAGGGTTCGGCTGTGAGTAGGTGTGAATGTCCAACCATAATTGCTGAAAAATGTGTTAGAAGAGACTAGAATGCCGGACAAGACATCATCAAATGCGGGAGCGGAGTTGTTCGGCTGTGAGTAGGTGTGAATCTCCGAGCATAGTTTGTAAAAAGGGGGTAAGAATAGGTTGGAATGCCCGAACATACACTATCAAAACAGGGAGCTAAGGTGGCTCAGCTGCAAGGTGTGAATGTCTGACTATAGTTTGTAAATAAGGTGCGAATGCCCAACAATGTATAATCAAAAGAGGGAGCGGAGGTTTTCGGCTACAAGAAGGTTTGAATGTCCGACCATAGTTTGTAAAAAGCGGGTAAGAAAAGGTTCAAGCGCCTGACTATACACCATCAAAAGCGGGAGCAGAGGTGTTCCGCTGTAAGACGGTGTGAATGTCCGACCATATTTGGTAAAAAGCGGGTAAGAAAAGGTTAAAATACCCGACTGTACACAATCAATAGCGGGAGAGGAGGTGTTCGGCTGCAAGAAGGTGTGAATGTCCACCCATAGTTACTGAAAAATGGGTAAGAAAAGGTGCGAATGCCCAACCATACATTATCAAAAGCAGGTGTGAATGTCAGATCATAATTTGCAAAAAGCTGATGAGAAAGGGTGAGAATGCCCGACTGCACACCATCAAATGCGGGAGCGGAGTTGTTCGGCTGTGAGTAGGTGTGAATCTCCGACCGTAATTTCTGAAAAATGTGTTAGAAAAGGTAAGAATGCCGGTCCATACATCATCAAAAGCGAGAGAGGTGGTGTTCGGCTGCAAGTAGGTGTGAATGTCCAGCCATAATTACTCACAAACGGGTAAGAAAAGGTAGTATTGCCAGACCATACATAATCAAAACAGGGAGCGGAGGTGGTTCAGCTGCAAGAAGGTGTGAATGTCCGACTAAAGTTCAAATATATTAACAAAAGCGGGAGGAGAGGTCTTCGGATGATAGTGGTTGAGAATTTCCAACCATAATCTATAAAATTCGGTGAAAAAAAGGTGTGATAGAAACACTAAAAGGTGGAGCGGAAGTGTTCGGCTGCAAGAAGGTTTTAATGTCCGACTATATTTGGTGAAAAGCAGGTGAAGCAAGGTCTGAATGCCCAACCTTACATCATCAAAAGCGAGATCAGAGGTGTTTGGCTGCATGAAGGCCATAGTTTGCAAAAAGCGGGTGAGAAAAGGTGCGAATGTCCAACCATACATGATCAAAACAGGGAGCGGAGGTGTTTGGCTGTGACAAGGTGTGAATGTCCACCCAAAATTAATGAAAAGCGGGTAAAAAGTAGGTTTGAATGCCCAAGCATACATCATCAAAAGAAGGAGTGGATGTGTTCGGCTACAAGAAGGTTTGAATGTCCGAGCATAGTTTGTAAAAAGCGGGTAAGAAAAGGTTCGAATGCCCAAACATACACCATCAAAAGAGGGAGCGGAGGTGTTCCGCTGTAAGGTGTGAATGTCCGACCATAGTTGGTAAAATGTGGGTAAGAAAAGGTTAAAATACCCGACTGTACACAATCAATAGCGGGAGCGGATGTGTTTGGCTACAAGAATGTGTGAAAGTCCGACCATGGTTTGTAAAAAACGGGTAAGAAAAGGTGCGAATGCCCGTCAATGTATGATCAAAAGAGGGAGCGGAGGTTTTTGGCTACAAGAAGGTTTGAATGTCCGACCATAGTTTGTAAAAAGCGGGTAAGAAAAGGTTCAAATGCCTGACTATACACCATCAAAAGCGGGAGCGGAGGTGTTCCGCTGTAAGACGGTGTGAATGTCCGACCATAGTTGGTAAAAAGCGGGTAAGAAAAGGTTAAAATACCCGACTGTACACAATCAATAGGGTGAGTGGAGTTGTTCGGCTACAAGAAGGTGTGAAAGTCCAACCATGGTTTGTAAAAAGCTGGTAAGAAAAGGTTCGAATGCCCGAATATATACCATCAAAAGCGGAAGCGGAAGTGTTCGGCTGCAAGAAGGTGTGAACGTCCGACCAAAGTTTGTAAAAAGCAGTTAAGAAAAGGTTCGAATATCCAACCAAACATAATCAAAAGCGGGAGAAGAGCTGTTCGACTGCAAGTAGGTGTGAATGTCCAGCCATAATTACTCACAAACGGGTAAGAAAAGGTAGTATTGCCAGACCATACATGATCAAAACAGGGAGCTGAGGTGGTTCAGCACCAAGGTGTGAATGTCTGACTATAGTTTGTAAAAAGCGGGTAAGATAAGGTGCGAATGCACGATAATGTATAATCAAAAGAGGGAGCAGAGGTTTTCGGCTACAAGAAGGTTTGAATGTCCGACCATAGTTTGTAAAAAGCGGGTAAGAAAAGGTTACCATACATCATCAAAAGCAGGAGTGGATGTGTTCGGCTACAAGAAGATTTGAATGTCCATCAATAATTGCTTTAAAACATGAAAGAAAATTTTCGAATATCAAACCGCACATGATCATAAGCGGGAGAGGAGTTGTTCAGCTGCAAGAAGATGTGAATGTCCACCCATAATTACTGAAAAATGGGTAAGAAAAGGTGAAAATGCCCAACCATACATCATCAAAAGCAGGAGCGGAGGTGTTCCGCTGTAAGAAGGTGTAAATGTCCGACCATAGTTGGTAAAAAACGGGTAAGAAAAGGTTAAAATACCCGACTGTACACAATCAATAGCGGGAGCGGAGTTGTTTGGCTACAAGAAGGTGTGAAAGTCCGACCACGGTTTGTAAAAAGCGGGTAAGAAAAGGTTCGAATGCCCGAATATATACCATCAAAAGTGGAAGTGGATGTGTTCGGCTGCAAGAAGGTGTGAACGTCCGACCAAAGTTTGTAAAAAGCAGTTAAGAAAAGGTTCGAATATCCAACCAAACATAATCAAAAGCGGGAGCAGAGCTGTTCGACTGTAAGTAGGTGTGAATATCAGATCATAATTTGCAAAAAGCTGATGAGAAAGGGTGAGAATGCCCGGCTATACACCATCAAATGCGGGAGCGGAAGTGTTCGGCTGTGAGTAGGTGTGAATGTCCAACCATAATTGCTGAAAAATGTGTTAGAAGAGACTAGAATGCCGGACAAGACATCATCAAATGCGGGAGCGGAGTTGTTCGGCTGTGAGTAGGTGTGAATCTCCGAGCATAGTTTGTAAAAAGGGGGTAAGAATAGGTTCGAATGCCCGAACATACACTATCAAAACAGGGAGCTGAGGTGGCTCAGCTGCAAGGTGTGAATGTCTGACTATAGTTTGTAAATAAGGTGCGAATGCCCAACAATGTATAATCAAAAGAGGGAGCGGAGGTTTTCGGCTACAAGAAGGTTTGAATGTCCGACCATAGTTTGTAAAAAGCGGGTAAGAAAAGGTTCAAATGCCTGACTATACACCATCAAAAGCGGGAGCGGAGGTGTTCCGCTGTAAGACGGTGTGAATGTCCGACCATATTTGGTAAAAAGCGGGTAAGAAAAGGTTGAAATACCCGACTGTACACAATCAATAGGGGGAGCGGAGTTGTTTGGCTACAAGAAGGTGTGAAAGTCCGACCACGGTTTGTAAAAAGCGGGTAAGAAAAGGTTCGAATGCCCGAATATATACCATCAAAAGTGGAAGTGGATGTGTTCGGCTGCAAGAAGGTGTGAACGTCTGACCAAAGTTTGTAAAAAGCAGTTAAGAAAAGGTTCGAATGTCCAACCAAACATAATCAAA